>NW_012147864.1:3356091-3357369 GCF_000956105.1 Propithecus coquereli | reverse complement strand
GGCGTGGGCCAAACACGGCCCCTACCCGTTTTTGTAAATGAAGTTTGTTGGCACAGAGCTGCACTCACTTATTTATGTACTATGTGTGGTAGCTTCTGCAAGGCTGAGACAGAACCAAGTAGTCACAACAGGGACCGCCTGGCTGCCAAAACTGAAAATTCCAAGGGTCTGGCCCTTTATAGAAAGAAGTGGCGACTCCTGTTCTACATATATTCACCGATTTTAAACCTCCCCACTGTCCCCTGAAGTGGAGATGTCATTCGTTCCATCTTACGGATGAGGAGACTGAGGGTCAGAGAAGCCCACCTCACACAGTGCTCAAGTAGTCGAGGCAGAATTCGAACTCTAATCTGTGCTCTCCTTGCTTCTGCCACATTGTTCCTGTCTCTGGGTGTTTCTGTGGGTGTAGCTCCGCAAGGGGGCTTGTCAGGTCACAAAAGGCAGACCCCGAAAGGCTGAGCAGGCCCCCCTTGCTCCCCTCCCCGGCAGTCAGGTGCCTCCAGCTTCGGCGAGAAGTTTTCCCGGGTCAAGTTCTCGCCGTCGCTCACGCTGTTCGGGGGCAAGCCCATGGAGGGCTGGATCGCGGTGACGGTCAGCGGCCTGGTCACCGTGTCGCTGCTCAAGCCCAGCGGGCAGGTGCTCACGTCGACCGAGAGCCTGTGCCGGCTGCGTGGCCGCGTGGCCCTGGCTGACATCGCCTTCACGGGCGGTGGCAACATCGTGGTGGCCACGGCGGACGGCAGCAGCGCCTCACCCGTGCAGTTCTACAAGGTGTGTGTGAGCGTGGTCAGCGAGAAGTGCCGCATCGACACCGAGATCCTGCCCTCGCTCTTCATGCGCTGCACGACCGACCCCAACCGCAAGGACAAGTTCCCCGCCATCACCCACCTCAAGTTCCTGGCCCGAGACATGTCGGAGCAGGTGAGCCTGCTGTGGTGTTGAAGATAAAACATCTGTTATCTGAGAGTCCTGGGGGCCAGAGCCTGACGTGGGCCTCAGTGTGCTGACGTCAAGGAGTCGCAGGGCCGGTCCCTCCTGGGGGCTCCAGGGGAACACCTGTCTCCTGCCTTTCCCAGCGTCTAGCGGCCGCCGCCTGCTCAGGGTCATCCCTCAGCTCGGGGCCCTTCCTCCCCTTCAGAGCCAGCAGCACAGCGTCTTCCAGTCTCTCCCGCCGCCTTGGGGGAGGACCCTGTGCTGTCCCTGGGCCCCCGTCATCCAGGTTGACCTCCCGTCTCAGGGTCCTTAATCTCATTGGCAAAGTCCCTTCTGCCACAGGAG
>NW_012147864.1:3350340-3355641 GCF_000956105.1 Propithecus coquereli | reverse complement strand
TCCAGCCAGACGAGCAGCATCGTGGAGTGCTGGTCCCTGCGGAAGGAGGGGCTCCCTGTGAACAACATCTTCCAGCAAATCTCCCCCGTGGGTGAGTCTCCTTCCGCGGGGGCTGCCCTCCTGGCGGGCACTTGGTTCTAATTCACCGAGCGCCAGGGCCTCCCACGTGCCTCACACATGTTGACTTGTTCCGTTCTCTTTACACCGTACTGCGGGGGTGCTGATATTATTCCTGCCCCTGGAGGAAACAGGCTCAGAGGAGCGGAGTCCCTCACCCACAGTCACCCAGCAGGGATGGTGTGTCTGGTCGAGGAAACAGCAAGTGCAAAGGTCCTGAGGCACAAGGCCTGTGAGCTGAAGCAGGCTTGGGAGAGGGGTAGGTGGTGGGCAGGGCTGCTATTGTGCAAAGAACCCTCCAGAAACCTAGTTAAGAGTGAGCAAGGCTCTGAGGGGTTAGCTGAGTCTGCTGGGAACACGCACCCCCCAGCCGTCTCTCCTGCAGTGTCTTCCGAGCCCCCCTTGCTGCCTCCATCTGCCCAGCTGCCCCCTAACCCTACCCATGGAGCCCTGCACGGCCAGGATGCCCCACTAAGACCCCCCTGGCCCCCCAACACAAACCCTGGGGTGGGGCAAAGCGGAGACACCGCCTGGAGTGACTGAGGAGGCCAGAAAAGCCCCTGATTTTCAACCCCAAAGCGAGACCATGGGGCCGCCCCCTCCCCACTGGCTTTCAGGCCTCCGCCCTGGAGAAGGGAGATGTTTTCCCGGCAGACTGGAGCTCAGCGATTAGCGCTAATGGGCCCTGGAGTGGTCCAGCTCTGGGCCGGTGCTAATCAGAAGCCGCTAATGAAACCATGTCAAGAGGCCCTGCGGGGCGGTTTCGTAAACGGCCCATCTTCGCCTTTGGAGTAATTAAATGTGAAGAGTCACCGCTGCCCCTCCTGGCAGGCCCCGCAGCGCGAGTCACCAGGCAGTGCGGGCTCCGTTAGCTCCTCTGACAGCACCTGGCACGAGCCCTCGAGGCCGCAAATCCAGGTCTGCGTTGGGATGTCTGTCCAGGGCCGGCTCTAGATCTCGGTACTGGTGCTGCCTGGGCCTTTTCTGTGTCCCTCATCCGCGGAGTAGCCTGTGGGGTCCCCGTGGCCGGGGTGCTGACTCCTGCGTGTGGTCCAGCTCTGTGCCACTCTCTGCCTGATCAGGCCCAGGCGGACGGCCCCAGGCTGCCCCGACGTCCAAGCCGCCTGCTCCCTAGCCCTGGCTCCGGCCCCTCCCTTCTCTTCCATCCTACCTGTGGACAGTTGTTTACCAGCCGCAGCGGGCGTGGCCCCAGACCCTCGCCGGGCTCTGGCGCTCCCCCTCCAACCGTCCTCCACGCAGCAGCCCCAGGAGCTCGTCACAGTGAGACTGTGTTTCATGCACACGGTGGCCTCCCACCACTCAGATAAAATCCCACATCCCTAAGGCGGCTGCAGGGACTTGGGTGTGGTCTCCCCTGAGCTCAGTGCTCCGTGTCCGCCCTGCGCTCCAACCTCACCGGGCTGCATGGCCCAGCTCCCTCTGCCACACTGTCCCCCTGTGCCACACTGTCCCCCTGTGCCACACCGTCCCTGCCTGGCCAGGCCTCCCTGCTCCCTGCCTGGGGGCAGCCAGTCCCAGGCAGACCTTGGGGCCCTGCTCCACCCCTTGGCACTCGCCACAGCCTGGCCCGTGGTCAGGGGCTGCCCGGCTCAGGGCAGACGCGCGGGGGTTCGGAGCCTGGCTGTCCTCGACCAGCGAGGCAGACCCGGGCGAGCGACTTAGCGTCTCCCCTCCTCAAGCTTCCGCATGTGCTATTATAGCCCCTGCTTCACCCAGCGCTGGAACCCGTTGTTTCGTGTCTTCCATGCGAGAGACTACACCCCATGGGGTAGGCTGCCCCTTTCCACTCTGTGACCTCTGGCGGTCCCAGCCACTCTCCGGTCCTCAGTTTCCCCCTGGGGAATGATGCTTGCCGGACTCCCTTGCTGGGCTGGGAGCAGGTGTGAAGGAGATCAAGGCTTTATAACTGCGATGACCCGTCCAGGGCAGAGATCTCAGGGTGACCTGGGCGGCATAGAGGAGCCACAGCACAGTTAGTCTTCACCACATAACAGACCAGCCCCAAGCTGAGCAGCTCAAACTAACAGTCCTCCCTCATCTCTGTGGCTGGGCTGCCACTGTCACGGGGCACCCGTTCTCCCAGACATGGCCTCGTGTGCCCCAGTGGGCAGCTCCGGCTGGCCTCAGTGTCCCGAGTGCAGCGAGAGAGCTGGCCTCCCGCACACGCCCCCGAGCCTCAGTTGGAGCACATGTGCCGGTGTCTGGGGCGAGCCCAGTTCCTGGAAGTCGACTCTGCCCGTGTTGGGAGGAGCTGCTCGTCACCCAGAGGGCAGACGGGGCAGGGAGGGGTGGATCTGGGCCGGTCCACAGTCCTGCACAGCCTTGCTGGGTGGCGAGAGCCAGGGTCCCACGCAGGACTTCCTGGACGCTGAGGAACAGAAAATCCAAGTGAGGTCCGAAGGGACTGTTGGAGTTTGTGCAGCTGCAAGGCCTGGGGTCGTTACTTCACCTCACTGTGTTGGCTGCCACACTGTCCCCCTGGTGTCACTGCCAGCCACACCCTCCTGGTCTTCATAAAATCCCAGCACTGCATGCTATTGGCCTGCCCCAGCTCACATGCGCATCCCTGAACCAATCAGCTGGTGGGGCCTGGAGTGCTCTGATTGGTCAGGCCTAGGTCTTACCAGGTTGAGAGCAGGGCTGGGCCAGACCCCAGGGAAGGGGGCTCTGGGCGGGCACAGTCCCCACAGGGCTCAGTGGTTCCTTTGCAGTCTCGTCTTCCCCCACTGCCACGCCATCTGTCCTCTGATTTTGCAGTTGGTGATAAACAGCCCATGATTCTCAAGTGGCGGATCCTGTCAGCCACCAATGACCTGGACCGCGTGTCAGCCGTGGCGCTGCCCAAGCTGCCCATCTCGCTCACCAACACCGACCTCAAGGTGGCCAGCGACACCCAGTTCTACCCTGGCCTCGGTAAGGCTGAGCCCAGGAGCAGCGTGTGCAGCCCCTCAGGTCCTGCTGGGGGAGGTGGGCTCCGAGGCAGGCCTTGGGGCCACAGAGCTCGGCCTCTGGAGGCCTCGGGTCCGTTCCCCACGAGGAGGCAGGCCCCTGCCTTCAGAGTTGAGGAGCTCAGAGGGCCGGCTCACAAAAAACCTGCGCTCCTGAATATGTAAAGAGCTGTTGTAAATAAACAATAGAGAACTTGGGAACGTGAGGATAAAATACCTTTCCAGGCAGGCACCACCTCTCCTCCCCACCATTGTAGCAACTACAGTGTTGGTCCTGGGTCCAAATCCGTGGTGTCCGTGTCCCTGAGTGGGTCAGGTGTGCCCTCCTACTCTGAGCCTCAATCTGCCCAGCTCGAGCCGTTCCCTTCCCCAGCTCTTGTTCTCCAGTTCCCTGGAAGGAACATTTATCAAAATCCATATGGGGCTCAGGGCCTCTTACTTTAAACCTGCTGGGAGGCAGAAGTGGGTTGGAAACTCTGTTCCCCATTCTGCAGCCTTTTTACCTGCAGGGACCCCCCTTAATCGGCTCTGTCCGCAAGCTCGTGGGTTCTGGAACCCACCTGCCTTACATGGTGACTGTCGGTGGATTATTTGGTTTCCTTGAAAAAACTAGTGGGCCCCAGCCGTGCTGCCCTGAGGGTACCTACCGTGGGGCTCCAGGAGGCCCTGAGCCTGGGTCCCCTCCCCCCGTCTCCCTGAAGGGTGCGTGTCAGCCAAGGCCTAGTCCTGGCTGCGAGGGGCCGTGGGAGATGTGTCCTGAGCTGGACGACCTGCTTCCCTGACTCAGGTCCCCATCACTAAAGAAAGAGCAGGGAGCAGCTGGGGGGCATGGGCCGGACACCTGGGCGGAGGGCTCGCACCCCCACCCCAGACGGGGAGCCTCTGCTCAGTGCCAGCAGCCGCGGGTGACTGTGTCCTAGGCCTTGCCCACGCCTGAGCACACGCCTGTGCCCCGCGCAGGGTTGGCCTTGGCCTTCCACGACGGCAGCGTCCACATCGTGCACCGGCTCTCGCTGCAGACCATGGCCGTGTTCTACAGCTCCGCGGCCCCGCGGCCGGTGGACGAGCCGGCCATCAAGCGGCCTCGGACCGCGGGCCCCGCCGTCCACTTTAAAGCCATGCAGCTCTCCTGGACCTCCCTGGCCCTTGTGGGCATCGACAACTACGGGAAGGTCAGTGCCATTTCAGTCACAAGCTGGGCAGTCCCTGATTTGTGTCTGAAACTTCCCCGTGTCTTTGCCTCTCTGTCTGGCTGGCTTCATTGTGACAGGTTCAGCTCCTCTTTGCAGAGACCCCATGGCCCCCAAAAGTGGACGTGCACCCACCACCCCAAGTACACCCTACAGACTCAGGGAGGCCTTCGAAGCCACGTTAGGGAGCACTCCTTGTGCTCACGGCTCCCGAGAGCCTGTTTAATGCGTTCCGCCTGCCAGGCTCTGCCGAGCACCCCGCACGCACCCGGACGCAACTCCTTAGACCGCCCGCTTGATTGACGAGTACAGCAAGGCCCAGAGAGGGAGCCAGGCGCCTGGCACTGCACAGCTCCCGAGTGCCTGTGGACTCTGGCCCTGCTCCAGTCTGTCCCGAGACCCAGGTGGCCCGGGGCGGCCCCACCCCTCCCTGCCGGCACCCAGGTCTGTCTCACCTGGCGCTGGTCTTCCCCCACCCGGCAGCTGAGCATGCTCCGCATCTCGCCCTCCATGGGCCACACGCTGGATGTCAACCTGGCGCTGCGGCACCTGCTCTTCCTGCTCGAGTACTGCATGGTGACCGGCTACGACTGGTGGGACATCCTGCTGCACGTGCAGCCCAGCATGGTGCAGAGCCTGGTGGAGAAGCTGCACGAGGAGTACACGCGGCAGAACGCGGCCCTGCAGCAGGTGAGGGGGTCTACCTGTCTCAGGTGGGGGGGGTCTACCTGTCTCAGGTGAGGGTCTACCTGTATCAGGTGGGGGGACTATCTGTATCAGGTGGGGGGGTCTACCTGTCTCAGGTAGGGGTCTACCTGTCTCAGGTGGGGGGGGTCTACATACAGCAGGTGATGCACAGGTGGGTGGCTGGCCCGCAGCAGGTGAGAGGGTCTACCTGTATCAGATGAGAGGGTCCACTTGTATCAGGTGAGGGAGTCTACCTATATCAGGTGGAGGGGTCTACCTGTATCAGGTGAGGGGGTCTACCTGTATCAGGTGAGGGGGGGTCTACCTATATCAGGTGG
>NW_012147864.1:3343820-3349525 GCF_000956105.1 Propithecus coquereli | reverse complement strand
CAGGTGCTGTCCACCCGGATCTTGGCCATGAAGGCCTCGCTGTGCCGGCTGTCGCCGTGCACAGTGGCCCGCGTGTGCGACTACCACACCAAGCTCTTCCTCATCGCCATCAGCTCCACCCTCAAGTCCCTGTTACGCCCACACTTCCTCAACACGCCCGACAAGAGTCCCGGCGACCGGCTGACCGAGATCTGCGCCAAGATCACGGACGTCGGTGGGTCCTGGCCTCGGGAGAGCCCCTGAGGGCCGCGTGGGGCGAGGGTCTCCTCCTGCTCCTGTTTCCCGTCCGTGAAAGTGATCTCGGTTCACAGTGGAAAATTCGGGCCAAACACAGGGATAGGTACAGGCAGGAGGTGCCCTGCGAGAAAAGTGGCCAGACTGCTCTGTGACTGCGTGCCTTCCAAGGCAGATGCTGGGGCAGAGCAATGGCCACGTGAGGGCCACGCCTCCTGGCTTTTCTTTTGAAAAACTTAGTTTTTTTATGTTTTGAATACACACGTGACTCTCCTAGTAGCTGAGCGCTGCATGCCGGTTCCTGGTTTCTGTAGGGCTGTCCGGAATTCTGTCCAGGCGTCCGTTGGGTGTCTGACAGGTGCCAGGCTCGGGTGGGGTGGTGACGGCCGCAGTGGGTGGTGTGGCCTTGGCCTCACAGAGCTCTCCCTGGAGCTGGGATGGATGTTCACCGGAGGGTCTGGGGCTCAGTAATGATGTCCCCAGCAGAGGGACCTGCCTGTGCCCAGGCAGTGGACACCTGGCTCCTCTCCACCCGGCCCCTGCCTTGAGGCCCTGCCCTGCTGTCGCCCGCTCACTCGCTCCTCCTCTGGGCCCCAGCACGCGGTGGGTGCTCCGTTGGTGCAGGTTCAAGAACCAAGGGGTGCAGAGCCCGGGGTGCCCTTGTGTGCCAGCCAGCCCCTGACCCTATCTGCTTGCAGACATCGACAAGGTCATGATCAACCTCAAGACCGAGGAGTTTGTCCTGGACATGAACACGCTGCAGGCGCTGCAGCAGCTCCTGCAGTGGGTGGGCGACTTCGTGCTCTACCTCCTGGCCAGCCTGCCCAACCAGGTGCGCGCTGCCCTGTCCTGAGCGCGGTCTGTCTGGGCCTCGGAGCCCCGCCCCTTGCAGTGGGGTCCCGCCTCCAGCCCCCCCTTCCCCGAAGCCCCACCTCACGCCCCGCCCCTCACCAAAGCCCTGCTCCAACCTGTTCCACAGAGGTTTCCTTCCACCTTTTCTGCAACCCCGTTTTCAAAGCCCCGCTTCTTTGGGCCCCTTCTCACCCAGCGCCTCCTCCCCACCCCCACCCCCACCCCTGATTGCTGCCCTTGGTGGTCCCGGCTTTGAAATCACAGGCTTGTCACATGGGTGGTTCTCTGTCTACCTTCCTGTCCAGGCTTGGGGGGGCCTCTCCACCCTCCCTGCCCACAGGCCCGTAGTTCCCACCCGGGTGGCCCAGCAGGGGACAGGTTTAAGTTCCTCTCCCCGTTTCCTGGAGTGTAGGCGGCCAGGGGTCCCGGGCTTGGGGCCGTTTGCTCCGGCTCCCAGTGCAGCCCACCACGTGCTTTCGTCACCGGTGTGCAGAATTCTAGCCCCAGCGTCAGTGTCGCTCCATCCACCGTCTGAGGGAGGGAGGGGACTTACTTCTCTGTCCCTGGGCCTGGGGACGCTCTGGCAGGTCCCTGCCTCTGCCCACCCTGGGCCAGGAGGCTCCCCCAGCCCCAGTGTGATGGGCATAAATGTCCCAGATGCTGCCCGTCACCCCCAGGTTAGGGGTTCCACTGACCCCCAAGAGACTCTGTGTCCCTTATCTCCCTGCTGTCCTGCTGTCCCAGGAGGCTGCACACACTGAGTGCCTCTCCCCGCAGGGCTCCCCTCTGCGTCCCGGGCACAGCTTCCTGCGGGATGGCACCTCCCTGGGCGTGCTGCGGGAGCTGATGGTCGTCATCCGCATCTGGGGCTTGCTGAAGCCCAGCTGCCTGCCCGTGTACACAGCCACCTCGGACACCCAGGACAGCATGTCCCTGCTCTTCCGGCTGCTCACCAAGCTCTGGATCTGCTGTGAGACACCGCCCTCTGCCCCATCTCCCCACCAAAACATAAGCCCCGGCTGAGCCCCTCTACCAGAATATAAGCCCCCATAGGTGGCAATGGCTCTATTGTGGTCTCCACCGTTTCCCCAGTGCCCAGCACAGGTCCAGGCCTGCTGTGGGTGCTTTTTGGATGTCAGTGGTTATTGGGCACCTGTTTGCTTGTCTCGTACATTTCTCAGGGGCCAGGCTCTGTCATTCTTTTTCTTTTTTTTTTTTTTTGAGACAAAGTCTCTTTTGCCCGGGCTAGAGTGCCGTGGCGTCATCCTAGCTCACAGCAACCTCAAACTCCTGGGCTCAAGCGATCCTCCTGCCTCAGCCTCCCGAGTAGCTGGGACTACAGGCATGCGCCACCATGCCCGGCTAGTTTTTTCTATATATTTTTAGTTGTCCAATTAATTTCTTTTTATTTTTAGTAGAGACGGGGTCTTGCTCTTGCTCAGGCTAGTTTCGAACTCCTGAGCTCAAACAATCCGCCCGCCTCGGCCTCCCAGAGAGCTAGGATTACAGGCGTGAGCCACCGCGGCCAGCCCAGGCTCTGTCATTCTTGCATCCCTGTTTCTGGGATGCACTCAGTGGATATTTTTTAAATGGATGAGAGGGTCCCTGTTTTACAGAGGAGGTGACCATGCCCAGAGCAGGGAAACAGCTCTCTGGGGTCACCCAGCAAGACAAGGCAGAGGTGGGTCCAGACCTGGAGCTCTGTGAGCCCCAGGAGGCAGCAGTGCGTCCCGGCGGTCCTCTGGGCAGGGACACTGAGCACGCTGCCCTCACTGTGTCCGCAGGCCGCGATGAGGGCCCGGCGAGCGAGCCGGACGAGGCCCTAGTGGATGAGTGCTGCCTGCTGCCCAGCCAGCTGCTCATCCCTAGCCTGGACTGGCTGCCCGTCAGTGACGGCCTTGTCAGCCGCCTGCAGCCCAAGCAGCCCCTGCGCCTGCACTTCGGCAAGGCGCCCACGCTGCCGGGCAGCGCCACCAGCTTGCAGCTCGACGGCCTCATCAGGTGCGTGCCCCTCTCTGCGTTTGGGCCTCTGCATGGCTATTTCCTTCTGGAAAGTTCTCCCCAACACCTGCATGGCTCCCTCCTTCATACCCTGCCTCAGGGCCTTTGTGCTTGCTGCGCCTGCTGCTGCCTTCCCAGCTCACCCTAGACACGTCCTTTGCTCATTGATCTACCCCTCCCCAACAGGACCTGCCCGCCTTTCACCCTCCCACCTTGGCTTTTCCCGATTTGAGCCCTCGCACGGGTCGCCCCTGCCCTCCAGCTGACCTTAGTCTGTGGCCCCGCCACGCATCCCACTTTTGGTGTAGAGTCCCCGCGTGGCCCAGGGCTCCCGGTGAACAAAGACACTTCATCAGGGCTTTGAGGTCACTTCCCAGGGCCGATCAAGGGCTGGCCCTTCTCCATGCAGGGTTTGGACAATCCAGGCCTGCTGAGCTAAGCCTGACTGCACGGCGGCCCTGTGCAGTGGGACCTTTGTCACCCCCACTTTACAAGGTCACACGGCCAGGGAGTGCCCAGGCGAGCATTTGAACCCAGGGCCCGTAAGACCCCACGCCCGTGGCAGATACTCGTTTCATGAAGAAATAGAAGAAACACACGGGAATTCTCTAAGTAGTTGACGACTTTGGTCGGAATCTTAGATGTCACAGACGAGCAGAAGGAAGACAATGAGCCCCCTGCAGCCCCAGCTCTGGCGAGGCTGCTCCAAGCACCTGGCTCCGGGAGCTTCCGGCATTTTCTTTCTCGTGCTCACGGTGGGAGGAGCCGCCTGACGAACCACAAGCTTGGGTTTGGGTTTCAGGAAAAGGCTTTACGAAAAGAGGGACGGTCACACGGGAGGTTTTAAACCTTTTGTTCTGGAGAAATTTGAACACGTTCAGTCAGAGCGGAACTAACCGTCCTGCCCGCCGGCAGCTTTTGGGACCAGATTCCCAGCGGCCCAGGGGCCTGGCCTTCCGGGGCTGGGCGCGGGGGCAGAGGCCGTGCGGAGACAGCCCCACGCGCACACTCTGCTCAGCCTGCCGCGCGCCTGGGACTCGCACACGCCTCGGAGGCCGCCGGGGTCAGCGTGGGGCCCGGTCCCTGCCCCACTGAGGGTGCAGGTCGTGTCGGCTTTTCCCGGCACAGGCAGTGCTGCAGCGAGCGGCCGAGTGGCATCGCGCAGCACACTCGGTGGTCCCCAAAGCACAAATCCCAAAGGCAGAGTGGCCGGGCCACCGCCGGCACCGTGGCCGTAGATTTCGCCGCCGTGGAGGCCGGGCCGGTGTGTTCTGCCCCAGCCGTGGCGAGGGGCCGGGAACTCGAGCTCCCACCTGCCGGTATTTGTGTGCAGTTGTGTGTACCTGTGTGTAGACAGAACTCTCCCATTTCAAAGGCAATGGTGATGTGGTCATTAGAATTATTAACTAAGGAAAAAGCAGGAAAGTATAAACCCCTCTGAATCCCTCCGTGGGCTTCGTAACTTTCCAGCCTTTGGTTGGGCACAGAGCTGTTATTTTGCTTCATATCACTATCAGTTATTGTTAATGAAATCGTTTTCACATCGTTGTCATCATAAACCTGGGGCGTGCCTGCCACACCGTCACGAGTTCTTTCGCTCCTCTGACACGTCGTTCCCTGTCCGTCCACTTTCCGGAAGGCTGTGGGTACGCTGGGCGCCCCCACATCGGAGACATCTGGGTTTCACGGACTTTGGCGCACCCGGGAAAGCGCCGTCTCGGTGGCCTCGCGCCTCCTGCCTCACCGTCCACAGACGCCGGGGCCTGCGTGTCGGCTGGCGGATTGCGCGGCGAGGCACCGCCGGCCTGTGGACAGACGCTGCTGCCCAAGCCCGACCCCAGGCCTCTCTCACGCCCTCCCCTTTTGTCCTTGTCCGCCAGGGCGCCGGGCCAGCCCAGGATCGACCACCTGCGGAGGCTGCACCTGGGAGCCTACCCCACGGAGGAGTGCAAGGCCTGCGCCAGGTGAGCGGCCCGGCAGGTCCTGCGAGTCTGTCCTGGGCTGTCGGATGGTGCCGGGGCCGGGTGACCGTGCAGCCCACATAGCTCAGTGACCCAAGTGCAGAAACTAAGCTACGGCTACCGCAGTGCGGCAACACCGCTGAACAGCCAGGTTCCCATGCGTTCCCCGGGAAACCGAGGCCCGGAGTACCGTGTGACTCCCAGGGTTATGCCTCTAGGGAGTGGCCGAGCCAGGACTGGAGCCCCAACCACTCCATACGGTGTGGGGGTTGCCCCCTGTGGGGGGCACTGGAGCCAGGATTGAAGGACGTGGCGTGGTTAGCTGGCGTAGGCACGGGGAACAGCATTCCTCGTGGGCCGAACAGCATGTGCAAAGGCCCCATGGCAGGTGGCAGTGTGGCACAATGGGGAATAGGCTGGCAGGATGGCAGGGCAGAGGAAGGTCCACCCCGTACCCCACCTGCCACACTCCCTGCAGGTGCGGCTGCGTCACCATGCTCAAGTCACCCAACAGGACAACAGCAGTCAAGCAGTGGGAGCAGCGGTGGATCAAGAACTGTCTGTGTGGCGGGCTGTGGCGGCGAGTGCCCCTCAGCTACCCCTGACCCCAGGCCGCTGTAAATGGACTTCCGACCCATTCCGTGGGACGCTGCCCCC
>NW_012147864.1:3289024-3343370 GCF_000956105.1 Propithecus coquereli | reverse complement strand
CCCAGTAAACACTCCTCTGCACCCCCGGCCTCGTGTCACTGCCGTCTGTGGCCCCCAGCAACCCTGGGCCCTCCCCGGCCTCTGTGCCCAGTGGTGTGTCGCTCTCTTGCTCTGTCTCCAAGCGGCTCAACATTTATGGGGCGCCTAGTGTATGCTGGGCCAAGGGGTGCCTGCAGTGAGTCAAGGGGCGGGAGGCCTGGTGCAGTGCACATCTCTGGTGCCCCTCCCCCACACTGGGCCCTCAGCCCCCAGCCCTGGTTTCTGGCCAGCTCTGTCCTGTCCCCCAGGGGTCCCGCCTTCTGCCGCCAACAAGCACTTCTGCCGATTATGTGCCACTCCCCGCTGGCCTCTGAGGCGGAAAGGCTGCAGCCAGACGCGGCGCCTGCCTGTTAAGTGGTAATTGGTTCGCTCCTTTTCACTGTGCAGGGCTCGGGCCAGGGCAGGCAGGGCGGACGCCCCGCGGAGGCAAATGCGGCTGTACACGAGCCTGTGCACGGCAGGAGCTCAGGAGCCCCATTACCTGGGCCGAGGGGCCCGCCTGCCCGTGGCTGCAGACTCAGGTGGCATCTGAGTCCCCATAGTCTCAGCCTCCTGCAGGGACCTGGGGCTGCTGGGCCCCTGGCCGGTGAGGTCCAGCCCCCTCCCAGCTGGCTGCCCACTACCGCCTACAGAAGTGGCAGACCCCGCGCCTTGGTGCAGCCTGGGTGCGGTGACCGGGCCAGGCGGTCACTGCCCCATGGGTGGAGCCACGTGAGGCGTCTCCAGTGGGTTCATAGCAGACCCATGAACGATGGCGTGGCTGTGCAAACGGTCCGTTCTCACTCAAAATGGGGGAGCGTCGGCTCACAGGCAGTTCTGGGGGGTGGGGAGGTCAAAGCCCTGCACGGTTGGGTCCCTGGCCGAGACCTGGACTAGCCCCGCTGCCCGTCTGGCTCCTGACCACAGGCCGAGCATGAACCCAAGGGGCGTCCCCGCCATAGACAGCACACCGTGCCTCAAACTGCCGTCACAAGCTCTGTCCGGGAGCACCTGGTTCTTGGGGGCAGAGTGGGAGTGGGCTGCCTGCCGGAGTCACCTGCTGGAATGCTCCGTGAGGGCCAAGAGGAGGTTTGTGGGCCATTGTCCCCACATCCGGGCCCCACAATGTCCTCACAGCCACACAATTCCCACCTCCGGGATCAACAAGAGCACCACCTTCTCCTAAACCACGTCCTCCTCCAGAACCTTCAGTGGCTCCCACTGACCCAAGGATGGGGTAATAACACCCAGGGAGTGTTGGAGCATGCTGGGCCAGATCCCCCACTGGGACGCAAACCCCACGCCCCACCCACTGCCCTGGGCGCTGAGCCGGGCCCCAGCGTTGGGCAGTGCGGCTGTTCCACTCACGGACCTGCTTATCCACGCCTAAGAACCAGTGTACCTGTGGGGGACTCACGAGACGACCATGCCAGGTCAAAGGGTGCCAAAGTGGCTCCTGAGTTTGAGCGCAGAAGCCCCCCCCTACTCTGAGAGCTAAAAGGCAAATGGTATTTAAACACGTCTCCTGCCAGCCCTTTGCCCAGACCGTGCCCCTGCCTAGGAACCCGCCAGCCCTTTCTGTTGGACAGACCCACAGACCCCTCCCTTCCCTCCCCAGGCCGGGTCTCCCTTCTCCCTCCTTGCCCCCAGCCCCGCCTCACTCGTCACGCCCTGTTGTTGTGTAAGTGTGTCCCGTATACCACGTGGGAGACACTGAGAAACAGCATTTGTTGTTTGCACTTCCCACTTAACTGCACATACTCACTCGCTAAATTTGGGGATCCTTCCTGCCCGCCTCCCACTGGGGCCGTTTTGAAGCCACTCTGCCATCATCATTTCAGGAAATGTTTGTGGAATGAATGAATCTTTGATGACTGAATTACCATTCATTTTCCTTCCAATTAAAATGTCCTAAGACTTTAAGAATTACACATGAAATTGATGAACACTGAGGACAACCTCATGCTGGCCATCGATGGCTAAACCAATTACATTCCATGCGATGGGACATGCGCCGAGTTCCTGTGAGCCGCGCGGGGTCCAGGCTGCAACAAATGCTTGTGTGTCAACGTGATTCCAAGGTGAACACTCCATAGTAAGAAAAGGAAACCCAGGCACAGGTTCTAATTCCATCTCCCCATTTCACCTCTCAGACCCTCAGTCTCTTTTTTAACAAAAGGGAGGCCATGAACCCATTGGTGCTGGGCCCCACGGCCCTTCCTCCAGGTAGGAGAAAGGGCACAGGCACAGGGCCTCGGGGTCTGGGTTCTGCCCCTGTCACCTCCCTGTTGGTGCCCAAAAAGGGCAGTGAGTCACCTGGGCCCCTCAGCAGGGGCAGCTGCTCTGGGCAGCCACCAACCTTCCTCATCGAGTGAACCTGGCAGCACCTGGGGGTGGTTTCTGAACGCAGCCACCGCTGCTCTGGCTCGGGGTCCAGGCTGTGTCCCAGAGCTTTTTCGGGATCCCAGGAGAATCACACAGCCCCTGCAAGCCTCTGTTTCTCCGTCTGGGACCCAGGTCATAAGAATACAACTTCACAGGGTCTCTGTGCACCTAAATCTTAGCTTAGAACGGAGTTTTGCATCCAGTGGGCCGTCACGTTCCACTTGGGAAGCAAAGGGAAGGCTGAACATTAACGGGGACACCCCCACGGCCCCTTCTCCGACTTCCAAGGAAGAGTAAGTGCGCCCCCGTGTGGCTGACCTTGGAATTGACACCGGCCGCTCCGCCCCTTCCCACCCCTAGCTTCTGCCCCCAGGTCCCTTGGCCAGATGCGCCCTGGCAGCTCACCTGCCAGCACTATGTCACCAGTTCCTGCGCTTTTGTTCCTGACTTCCCGCCTCCCCCCAGCCAGGTTCACCTCCCTCGCGGTCCTGCACGCAGTACGTGCTCAATAAAAACCGACCGGATGCAGGAGTGAAGGATTTTATTGCTCGGGCCCCGCCCAAGGTGACTGCGGACCCTCTGGACCTCCTCCTCAGGCCGCTGCGCCCTGGGCCAGGACACCGTCGATCCAGGCCGTGTAGCTCGCCACGCGTGTGTAGATCCCGGGCTTCCTGCGGTTGCCGCAGACTCGCGAGCCCGAGGTGACCACACCCTCGAGCACGCCCTGGCACACCAGCGGGCCCCCGGAGTCACCCTGCGGGGCAGGCCGGGAGGGTGGGTCCAGCTCAAGCTCCAGCTCCAGCCGGCAATTCCCGCTCTTTCCTCTAGCCCCAATCGGGTTCCTAGATGATCGATTTCTCCGGGCCACGCCCGTCACTACAGGCCCCACTCACCAAGGCCCCGCCCCTCCCTCTAAGCCCGCCCCCAGCTGTTGGCCCCGCCCCCTAGGGCTGACCTGCTCCCAGTCTCACCATGTCTGCCCCCGACCCCACCCCACTCGAGGCCCCCTTCAATCTTAGGCCCCACTCCTCATCCCTGCCCTCTCCAGGAGGCCCAGATCCCACCTCTCCTAACTGCCCCGACCCGTCTCAGCGACCACCCCTCATCTCAGCCCCTCCCCCGAGCTTGTCCCAATCTCGGCCTGACCACTCTGCAAGCCTCACCCCGCCCCAGGCCTCTCCCCTGCCCAGGACCCGCCTCTCCTCCCAGCCCCGCCCACAACCCCTATTAGCCCCACCCCTTTCACAGACCCCGCCCCACTAGGATCCTCCCCTTCACGCGCCCCGCCCCTTCTCCGGGCCCCGCCCCCGCGCACCTTGCAGCTGTCACGGCGGTTGCTCTCCGCGCACATCATGCGCTCGGTGATGGTGCCGTCGTGGTGGGTGCGCAGGTTGCAGGTGGCGCGGTCGAGCACTGGCAAGAGCACATGCTGCAGGCGGTCTGGCCGGCGGCCCGCGTGGCTGACCACGCCCCAGCCGGCCACGTCGCAGAGAGTGCCCGGTGCCACGTCGCGGTCCACGCGCTGCCAGGGCAGGGGGCGCACGGCGGGCCCCAGCACGGCCTTCTCAGACAACTGGAAGATGGACGGAGGCGGACGTCAGAGTTGGGGTGCATGGGGCGCCAAGCAGAAGAGACTGCCTCTAGGCTTGGTGGATTGGGGTGTCTGGGAGGTGGGCATCGGGGTGGGCACGAGGTTCCCCAGTGCAGCAGGAGAGACTGCGGCTAGACTCGGGGTGGGGGGGTACATGCGGGGGTCCCCAGTGCAGCAGGAACTGTGGCTGCACTGAGCCAACCTGCAGCAGGAGGAGGTCGTGGTCGATGGTGTCCGGCCGGCTGTCCGGGTGGGGCACTGCGCGGCGCACGTCGTACAGGCGCTTGGAGGTCTCAGGCTGCGACAGGGAGTGAGCGCCCAGGAGCACCTGCACGTTCCCGTCGGCCCTGGGGACCGGGCAGGGTCCACGGTAGGTGGGAGCCGATTCCCCGCCTCCCTCCCCCGCAGTGTGCTGCCTGCCGCGGGCACTCACGTGTCCTCCAGGCAGTGTGCAGCGCTCAGCACCCACTGCTCGGCCACCAGGACGCCGCCGCACCGGTGCTGGCCATTCACCTGCACCGATGCCATGTAGGGCCGCGCGTGGGCCTCGGCCTCTCGGCCCCCCAGGATCCGACCGCGGGGCTGCGCCACTATAGGGGGACAGGAGAGCGTGAGGACCGAGGGGTGGACCAGCCAGGCCCTTCGAGGCCCCCTCCACCCTCCAGGCCACCCCAGCCCCTCTCCGACCCCACATTCTATGTCTGTCTGCATCCCCGCCAGAGTCCCAAAGGCAGACACCTCCCCCACTGCCAGGGGGGAAGAGAACCCACAGGGAGGGGGCACTGGGGGCAGATTCCAGCCCTACACCCGGGGCCCACACTTCAATTAAACACAGGGAAAATGGGGCTGCCCAAACCACATGCTCAGGCCAGCCTCGCTGACCCTGCGGCTGGCTGGGCTTTGACTGCAGAATTTCAGAATCTCACGGTGGAGAAAGCTCAGATTTCAGATCCAAATTTTCGAGAATTCCTGGACTTTGAGAGCTTTCCACTGGTGAAGACTCTACCCCTATCCCCCGCTTTCTGCCCACCTGGAGGGCTGGAGGACGGTCCTATCTGACCAGGGGTGCACCTGGCTGACTCCCCTACAGGCAGCTGCCCCAGCCCCAGCCCCACTCACCACACAGGGCCGCCCCTAGAAGGACCAGAGCCGCCAGGAGCACTGAGCTGTGCATCGTGAAGCCTCTGTGGCCTTGACACTGACCCAGGCAGGGCCCCGGGGGTGTTTTTATGAGAATGGAGGGGGCGGGTGGCTCCCATGGGCCCTATCTGCCGGGTGGGCAGTGGCCCAGCTGGGGAAAGGGCAGCTATGGCCCAGCTTCCACCCTCCCCAGGGGCGGGTTATCTCCTGCTAGACTTGCACCAGTAGACAGGCCACGGGGGTCCCTCCTGCCTCTGTGGATCTGGCCCCAGGCTGACCCTGGTGGGGGGCAGCCCCTCAGGTTGGACCCCCCCAACCCCCATCCCAGTCTCTTTCCCCCGCCCAGAATGTCCTTCCAGCCTGAAGTTTCACAATAGCAGCTGGAGGCCACAGTGTGTAAACAACCGCTTCCTCATCTTTCTACGCCTCCCATCTATTCTTCCTCCTCCAACTAGGAGAGAAGGTCGTGTGGGGGTGGGAGAAAGGTTACCTGACACCCTTATCTGTCCCTGCAGCCTCTGGGGCCTGACACCCCAACAAGCAGAATGTTGGAAGGGTGTTGTGTAGGGGCAGCTGGAAAGGCAGTTGGATACAAGTGACAGAAAAACTAAGTCAAACTGGGTGGAGCCATCAGTAAGGAAAAGTATATGGAAAGTTCAGGGCACTGCCTTCAGGTGCAGCTTGATCCAGGCGCCTGGACAATATCAGGTATCTGCCTCTGGTTTCTCTTTTCCTCCTCGATGGCTTCTATCCTCACCAGCCTCCCCCATTGTGGCCCCAGGGACCCCAGACTCACCCTGGTGGCTCGGTGGGCCCCTCCTAAAATTCCCCATCACTCCAGCCAAAGTCTCGGGCTTGCCTCTGATTGGCCAACTTGGATCACATGCTCCCTCCCAAACCAATCACTGTGGGCAGGTTCTGACTCACAGAACCTGGGTCACATGGCCCTCCGTGAGGTGAGGATGGTGGGTCCACATCTCGTGAACCCGTGGGATGGAGGTGCTGGGACCAGAAGGATGGAGTGTCACGTGCGGAGGACCTCGGACGTCCCCAGCAGGGACAGTGCACAGTGACCGCCTTCTGCTTCTTTTCTCTTCACCATGGACTATTTCATACCTACAGAGAAGAACAGAAATAGCATAACAAATGCGATTTATAAGATCCTCATGTTTCCTTATTAAAACCAGAAACTCTGAACAAAAGCCCATTGGGTTTTGGAGGCCAGATTATTCAACTAGGAATGTTCGAAATTGCAACAAAACGTGGAAACGACCCAGGAGCCCAGCAAGAGGGGACAGTCCGATAAATAACCCCAAACTTCCCCAGATGCCGTGTTGACGTGGAAAGCCCTGGGGGCGTGTTACTAAGTGGAAAAGGCAGCCCGGGTAGAGGGTCACCTCTGAGCAGCTGGCACTTGCAGGGGGATGTGATGAAGAGGGCTAAGCCTACAGGAAGGGCAGGCCAGGCACAGGGAACGGCATAGGCAAAGGCCCCCGGGTGGGATCTGGGTCGTCGAGTTCCAGTGGGACAGGCTTTGGGGCCAGGGAGCAGAGAGGGAAGTCTTTTCTGAACTTGTGGGGACTGAGGGGACATTTCTTTGCCTGCTCACTGTGAGCCTGGGCCACGTCTGCCCCCGTCTCCACTGTGGCCCCCGAGGAAAGGGGCTGGGGAGGTAGAAGAAGGGCTCATCTATGTCCCCCAGGACCTGACGCCTGCCCTGGTGGCATCTGGTCCTCCTCACAAGAAAACAGGCTCAGAGAGACAACAGACTCCCCAGAGTCCCAGAGCCGCGGCTCGAACTCAAGCCTGGGAAACCTCAAACCTGGCTCCTGGCCATGGCTTTACACCTCTCTGCACCTCTGCGTCCCTATCTATGAAATGGGGACACTGACGGGACCTGCCCCGAGGGTTGAAGAGAGGGTGGGACGCTTGCACACACCTGCTACATAGCTTCATGTTCTCACGCCTGCCACGTGGATTTAATTACCTGAAAGTGGGCTTTATAGGACGGAAACCAGATGTGGCTTCTGGTGTCCTTTTGTAGAATGTGGAGAAGGAACACACTTCTTGTCCCAATGACCTGACTTGCTGCCACCTGGTGGCAGCGTACTCGAGAGATGCCCAAGACATCCTACTGACACTTTAACACTCGAGTGCACAGACAATGAACACCAGACACATCCTACAAAACATTTTTATTGTGCCAGGCTGCTGGCGACCAAGGCAGCCCTTCTTAGTGGGTCCTGCTAGCAGGGTCCCTGGGGTGGGGAAAGGGGTGGCCCCCGGCGGGGCGGATGATGGAGTTGATCCAGTTTATGAACTGTGCCACTGGAGCAAAGGCGTCTGGGTAGAACCCAGAGCCACAGCCTCCCCGGATGTAGGAGTCGATTCCCTGCACCAACCCGTTGCAGACCAGGGGTCCGCCGGAGTCTCCCTGCAGAGGCAGACAGGGTTAGGAGGCGGGACTGCAAGGCCTCCTGCCCACCCACCGCCCTTCAGGGTTGGGAAGTCCTTCCTGGGGTCCGGCCGCAGGCCCTGTTGCTGTAGCCCGGGCGGGGGGCGAGGTGGGGAGCTCGGGGAAGCGCAGGGTACGTACAAAGCAGATGCCGGCCTGCCGGCGCCTCACGAGCGTGCACACATTGGCGCGGTTGTTGCAGCGGGAGGTCACCACCGTCACGTTGAGCTCCTGCAGGATGCTGGGCAGTGGCCGGTGCGTGCCCAGCTGGCCCCAGCCCATGGCCAGGCACCGTGTCCCGTTGCCCACGCCACGGTCCTGGGCCGGCAGCCTGGCCACCTGCACGTTGGCGTTGATGCTGGCTGACCCGTTGAGCTGTGACAAGTGGGCCAGAGCACTAGAGTGTCACGCGGGGCAGTGGGTGATGGCCCTTCCCTCTCTGAGCCTCAGTTTCCCCGTCTCAGCCTCCACCATGGTTCTGGGATCTTCTGGAAAAAGAAGCCCGCCCTGCAGACTGCTCCCCCTACACCCTGAGCCTCAGTTTCCCCACTGGTAAAGTGGGGAATGCCCACAGCGGCTCAGGGCATTGCTGGGGGCTGTCCCTGGATGTGGCTTGAGTGCAATAAACAGCAGGTGCTTAATAAGACACGCTATGGGCAACACGAATGATGATCAAACTCTCCTTTTAAACCTTTCCGGTGGAGACCTGTGACTTGGCAAGTGGGGAGGGTGGGACTGGAGCCGTTTCTCTCTCGAGTCTCCCGCCACTTCCCAGAGACCGGGGGCTGTCCCTGTCCTGGGCCACAGGGCCCTGACCCGAGGGCCACAGATAATGCCAGCCACGGTTTGTTGATTGACAACTGCTCCCAGCTTCCCCGGCTGCCTCACTCTGTCTCTCCGCAGCCCTCTGGGGGCTTGTCCCCATCTTACACCTGCACCTGCGCCGCATCCCTGCCCTGCCCTGCCCGCCCGCTGGCACCTGGAGGATCACGATGTCATTGCGCAAGTTTACGGGATCGAAGCCGTTTTCAAAGACCCTCCGGACGCGGAACACCTGCCGGGTGGCCTCCCGTTGCCGCAGGTCGTGTGCGCCCAACACCACCTGCACCAACCGGAAGTTCCTGCGGGCGAGGAGCGGTGGGAAGGAGGTGACCCGGGGGCCCTGGGGGCCCGGGCTCCAGGAGGAGTCTCCCCCACCCCACCCGCCGCGCCTCACTGTCGCGGAAACCGAGGGTGGGAGAAGGACATGCGCGCGCCGCCACTCACATGCCGTTCACGCAGTGCGCAGCAGACATGACAAAGTTGGGGGCGATCAGGGTGGCGCCGCAGAAGTGGCCTCCGCGCTGCTGCAGGGACACCATGAACGGCCACGCGTGGGGCCTGGCTGGCCGGCCCCCCACGATCTCGGAGGCCAGGGCGGGGCCTGGGGACACGCAGGGGTGGGGGGCGGTGAGCGCCTGCGGGAAGCCCACTGAATCCCCACCGGGAGTGCATGCGGGGGCCAGGGCCTCACGCCCCTGTTGCCCAGATAAGGAAACTGAGGCACAGAGAAGCGAAGGGGCCTGCGCATGGCCCCCCGGCCAGGGCACAGTCCTATCTGGGCTTGAACCAGGCTGCTGAGCCCCCACAGGGTGGCCACTGTCCCCAGGTTTATAAGCCCTGGCTCTGAGCTCCTGGTGGTGGCTTCCTCACTCGGAACCTCAGTCTCCTCTTCTGGTCTCCTTGTCCCAGCTCTGGCCTCCCCATAGGATGAGGGGCCGCCCTGGCGGAGCACACAATGGGGAGGTGGGAACAGACACCCGGGGACAGATGGACAAGCGGGAGAAGGGACCTGTGGCCCCACTCACCGCCCAGCAGCAAGGCCAGCAGGACAGAGGTGACCATGGCAAGGCTGGTGGGTCGGCAGCAGCTGAGGGTCATGGTGGGCCGGGCTCCAGGGTCTCTGCCCTGCCGGGCCCACCCGGCCCCTCTTATAGCCCGGTGCAGGGAGGCCGTTGCAGTTGCCCCACGGCCAGCCGGCGCCCCCACTTCCTCCCCAGGGCACAGGGGGTGCTGAGAGGGGGAGGGCTGTGACGAGGCTGGGGGTGGCTCCAGCGGGGCCACCAGACACGAGTCAGGACACGCAATTAAATGTGAACATCAGAGAAACAGCGTATTTTTAGCGTATGTCCCAAACATTGCACGGGATAAACTCACGTACGAAACTAGTCATTATTTGTCTAACACGCAGGTTAAACTGGGCGGCCCATATTTTCCTAAACCTGGCAAACCTAGACCTGAGGGACTTTGACCGGGTCCCCCCAGGCCCCACGTGCCTCAGTTTACCCAGGGCACTACGATAATGGCAACACACAACTGTATCAAGCGTTCACAGTGCACCCAGCACTGCCCCGACGCGTCAGAGGGGTGCCGCGCCAGAGGACTGCCGGCTCCCCATTCGGGATGAGGAAACTGAGGCACACCAAGAGCCTTCCCCATGAGCTGCGATTTTAACCCAGGTCCCTGGGATTCGCAGCTGCCTCTGGCTCCAGCCTTGCTGTCCACCTCCCTCTGGTTGCTGCTCACGATGGGGAGCTCACTCCCACTCAGGGCCACAGTTGGTCTCCAGATACCAGCTGAGGTTCTGAGAAAGACGCCCTCCCAGCCCTGGCCTCACTGAGCCTGGCCAACCCCTGCCCACCTGAGGCAGGTCCTGGCCGGTGGCTGTGGCGGGGTGCTGGAGAAGGGGCCCTGCCAGGCCAGGAGGTGGAGCCTGCATCTCCACCTGAGCCCGAGAGCTTCTTCCTGGGGGACTAGTGGAGACCTGGAGACCCGACGATGGGGATGGGTTTCCCGGGGCCCAGCCCCCCACCTCCATGGCCCGACTCCTTGGTTCCCCTTCCTGAGTCCCCCAGGACACTGGAGCTGCAACCGCCTGGCTGAGGCTGTCGCAAGAAGCAACGTCTTCCAGGCCCCGCGAGGAGGCGAGGGGGAGGCACCCAACGGACCAGGCTCCAGGAGCAGCAGGGTGGGGGCTCCCGGGGGACACCTGGAGCCTGGGCCAGGGCTGGAGTCCACATTGTCCTTGGGGGTGCCGATGTGTGACCATAGGCAGGCAAATCCCCAACTCTCTCCAGTGGGGACAATTGCCCTGCTCTCCCAGAGTCTGGCACCCAGCAGGCGCTCAATCTGTGTCTGCCCTTCGTCCCTAGCTTGGCAGACACACACTAACTGGTCTCGCTGCCTTCCCTTTCCAGCGGGGTCCCCACCCCGCTGCCTTAAAAATCACCACAGAGCATTTAGTTGGCGCCTGCTGTATACACAGCCCTGTTTCACGTCCAGGGGGAGGGGCAGAGTGGAGGAGATCATGTTTCTGTGGGGGTTTGGCCTCTGGCAGGGAGACTAAACTAAACTGCAGCTGCGCTTACTGAGCACCACCTGCATGCTCTGTTCACACATACCGTGTTGACTCCGGGTTCATATTCTCGTTCTGGTGTGGCCACTCGACCACTGTCTAACTTGAGGTCCCTAAATGAACCTCTCTGTGACTCAGTTTCCTTCTCCATAAAATGGAAGATAGGATAATAGGCTCCGTGTCCTTGAATTGTCTCAAAGATTACGCGCGTTACCATTTGTAAAGTTCTTGGATGGGACAATGCTGTCCTTGAGGGTTTGCGAACCGCTAACCCGTATCTCAAGGAAGGCAGGATGTGTTAGCCACGGGGGCGGCATAGGCTGCAAGGGGTGCACGGGGGCTTCTGCGAGGCTGGGGAGGTTCTAAGATTGGAGTGGGGAGCCATCCATATGCAAAGAGTCACTGAGCTTTGAATATCAGGAATGATAAATGTTTGGGGTGACGGACGTGCCAACTACCCTGACTGGATCGTTACGCACTGTAGACGTGTATCGAAATGCCACGCTCTTCCTCGTGTGTCGATTTAAAAAATAGAGTCACCGAGCTTATAATTCAGAGGCGTGCACTCTACTTGTTCTAAGTTACGTCACGCTAAGAAAATAAACTTGACTCTCTCTCCCAGGTCACTTCCTTCCAGAACTTTCCTCCAAATGACCTTTTACACGCTCATGGGCTCCTGCCCATAGAAAACTGGGTTTGCTGTGGGTCTTCCTGTTCCAATCAGTGGGCTCACTCCAACATCCCCCCAACAAATCTTATTTACCCCCCATGGCGGGCACCAAAAGGTCCCTCTGGGTCTTTTACAGAAACCGCTACGGCATTCCTGTCATCTCCAGACACTGAGCAGCAGACATTTCCTGAGATTCAGCCACACCTCTGCACAGGTCTGCTCCTTTCGCTGCTGCTGTAGGTAAGACACCTCTGCTGGGGGGTCGGTTGAGGTTTGAAAGAAGTGAAAGGGGGACAAGCCTGTGTGTTCTGCCTGCTCGCATTGGTACGCTGCCACCAGGTGGCGGCAGAGTAAATCAATAAGAAAGGAGCTGCCTTCCAACTCCTGGTGAGTCCTGGAGCAAGTTGGCGCCCCGTTCTTGTGGTCACTCCCCCTTCTCCACGGCTGGCCTGTGACCCCTGCCTCTTTCGTCAGACCTCCCTTCTGGGTCCACCCGGGTTCATTTCTCAGGCTGCCACGAGGGGGGACTTCACTGCCTACGCTTCCCCTGAGAAACAGAGCCCATGCTCATTGCTCATCTCATCAAGGTGGCCCCAGTGGCCCTGCATGCTCCGGTGTCCCCCGCCTCCACCGCCTTTCCTCCCCACCCCCTTGCTCCAGCCACCCTCGCTGCCTGTCCTGCTGCTCCTCACACCCCAAGCTGGCTCCGACTCAGGCTATTGCCTTCGCAGTGGCCCTGCCTGGCAGTCTTGATTCACACTTTGATATTCAGCTCAGGAATCGCCACCTCCTCCAGGAAGCCCCCTGGCAGCCCTCCCACCTGCCCCTGGCTGGACCAGGAGCCCCACAGGCCCCAGGTGCTTCCCCAGCTCTGTGCTGCCCACCCGGTGTTACAACAGCCTGGTCCTCAAGGAGCCCTCCGGGCGGGGAGAGACAGAGCCGGAGCCCCGAGGGTCAGGGTGGAGCCCCCGGACAGTGCTAGGGAATGTCTGGACCGACTGCATTTCCAGATGAGGAAACAGGCACAGAGATGAGTAGCAACTTGCCCAGGGGCCACACTAGTGGAGCTGGGTAGAAGCACCTTTGTGGGCACCCAGTGGGGAGACCCATCCCCACCCAGAGTTTGGGGCTCCGGGCCTCGGACACGGGGGGCCACTGGGCAGCTCTCCCCATCCCTCCCCACCTGGGAAGGACGGAAGGAGCCGGAGGGAGTTTCAACTTTTATTGACGCCTCCACGGGGCGAGGTGTGACGATCTGCCTCTGCCTGAAGTTCCTCCTTCAGGGCCTGTCGTGGCCTGGGCTCAGTGCCCGGGAGCGGCTGCCCGCGCCCCCCGCCCCACGCAGCACGGAGTGGATCCAGTTCACGTAGAGCGCCACAGGCGCGAAGAAGTCGGGGAACTGGCGGCTGGCACAGCCCCGGATCACGAAGGAGTCCACGCCCTGGAGGGTGTCGTTGCAGATCAAGGGGCCACCGGAGTCTCCCTGGGGGGGTGGGGGCACAGTCAGCCACCCAGGCCGGCCACAGGGGGTGGGGGGCGGCCCCAAACTGTCCATGGGTAAATGCTTCCGGTCTGGAATTTTCTTGAAGATGTGTGAATGGGGGAGGGGCTGAGGCCACTGTAGGGCCTCCTGCTGGATGCCTGGACCCCAGACGAGGGCAGACGGGGCGCCTGCATCTTCCAAGGTCCGAGAGGGGCCCGGGGCAGGGAGTTCCCGGACCCACAGAGGCAGCCGAGTGCAACGTGGGCGCCCACCGCCCGCTGCGTCCTCGTGACGGGTGTGTCCGCCTTCCTGGTGGGGAGACTGAGGCACAGAGTGCAGCTGCGCGGCCAGGAAGCGGGGTTCAAGCCCCAGCCCGCCCTCCCCAGGATGGGACGGTCCCCAGGGGCCCCCAGTCCCAGGGCAGCCCCTGCGGAGCCGGGGGGGGGGGTGGGTACGCACAAAGCAGATGCCGGCGCTGCGTCGGGGGACGAGCGTGCACACGTTTTCCGGCCGGCACAGGAAGGTGACCACGGTGACATTAAGCTCCTGCAGGGCGCTGGGCGTAGGGGCGCTGGTGCCCAGGCGGCCCCAGCCCATGGCCAGGCACTGGGTGCCTTGGGGCAGCTTCTGGCCCTGCTGGGGCAACTGGGTTGTGGCGACCTCAGCGCTGAGGGTGGCCGGGCGGTCGAGCTGCGGCGGAGCGCGGCGGGCGTGAGACCCTGCGCCCCCCGCCCGACTGTCCCTCCTACCGCACCGCCCACTGCTTCGAAATGCCTCCGCTGGCCCCCAAGGTGCTCTTCCCTCTGCCTGGGCGCTCCTGGATGCATGCATCACTATTGCATTCATTCACGTACAAAACGCTTATCAAGCACCAACTGTATGCCCAGTCCTGTTCTAAGACCCAGGGGCCAGCAGTGAACAGCACAGACAAAATCCTCTGCGTCTGGGGGAGCTGGTCTTTTAGGGAGGGAGGGGGCTGGGAAGACCCCATAAATAAGACGGCCGAGTGCAAGTCAGCAGGATGGCAGAGAACAGTGAACCATGGAGGGAGGTGGTCGTTTCAGGGAGGTGGAGGGGAGGCTGGAGGAAATGAGGGCATCTGAGGGACCCTGCACGGGGCCGGTGGGGGGTGGGGCACAGCAGGGGCACAGAGCCATCTCACTCCCAGCACCTCCCGAGGCTGAGGTGGAAGGATCACTTGGGCCCCGGAATTTGAGACCAACCTGGACAACATAGCAAGACCCCATCTCTACAAAAAAATAAGAAAAACTAGCAGGGTGTTGTGGCGCACCCCTATAGTCCCAGCTACTCCAGAGGCTGAGGCAGGAGGATCCCTGAAGCCCAGGAGTCGGAGGCTGCCGTGAGCTGTGATGACGCCACTGCACTCCAGCCTGGGTGACAGAGTGGGACCCTGTCTCTAACAAAACAGGGACCAGGCTGTGTATACAGTAGGTGCTCGATACATGTTTGCTAAAGGACGGAAGAGGTGTGGGGGGGTCCCAGGACCCCGGCTGGCTCTCCCCTCCGACCCCCGGGGCCCCCAGCACCCACCCGGATGAGAAGAATGTCGTTCACATGGTTCTCCGCGTCGTAGTTGTGCCGGAACACCTCAGCGACCCTGAGCTGCTGCTGCGTGGACTCAGGTGTCTGCAGGTTGTGCGCTCCGAGCACCACATTCACCACGTGGGCGGGGCTGCGGGGTGGAGTGCTCCTTCTTCGGTGGGTGTCCCCTGTCGCCCCAGCCCCACCACAGGCCCCACCTTGGAGACTGCGCCCCAGGGGACGCCCCTCTGGCCCCCGCACAACCCGGTCCCGCATTGCCCCAGGTCCAGTTTGGAGGGAGGGGCGACGAGACCCCCCCACACCCCGCGCAGCCGGCCCTCCGCGCACGCGCGCTCACATGTCCTCCAGGCAGTGCGCGGCGGTCAGCACGAAGCTCGGGTGGATCAAGGTGCCGCCGCAGAAGTGGCTGCCCCGGGTGCCGCGCACCTGCAGGGACGCCATGTAGGGCCGCGAGTGGGGCTGCGCCTCCCGCCCGCCCACGATCTCCGCGGCCTCGGCTGCACCTGCGGGGCGGCAGGGTCAGGGCCCAGGCAGCGCCGGCCGTGGACCTCTCTGAGCTCCGAATCCGTCTGCAAGACGGGCGTCCCATGATGGCCAGGGGAGAGGCTCCTTTTTTTTTGAGACAGGGTCTCTCTCTGTCGCCCAGGCTGGAGTGCAGTGGCATCATCGCAGCTCTCTGCAGCCTCCAACTCCTGGGCTCCAGCGATCCTCCCGCCTCAGCCTCCTGAGTAGCTGGGACTACAGGTGCTACCACCATACCCTGCTAATTTTTTTTTTTTATGTGGAGATGGGGTCTTGCTATGTTGCCCAGGCTGGTCTCACGTGCCAGCTTGCCACCCCAACAAGCTCACTCACGCACGCATGGGAGCGACCCCTCTGAGCGCTTGCTATAGCAATCCCCTCAGCATCCCTGGGAGGGAAGGGCTGGGTTTGTGCATTTTACAAATGGGAAACTGAGTCCAACTACCCAGGCCTCCCCCTTCTCTCATCTTCTCCTCCCCTTGAGGCATGCTGTCCTGCCCCAGTCCTGCCTCAGTCTCCCCAGCTGTGCCAGGAGGGCACTGGACTGGACCTGGTGGGTGGACATGCCCCCAGAATCCGCCGGACCCACTGGGGTGGGCGGAGGGAACGCTGGCCCCACTCACCGCCCAGCAGCAGAGTCAGCAGGACAGAGGCGAGGGCAGGGCTGCAGGCCATCTTCTGGGTTCAGGCCCCCTGCCGCCCTCGCCTCTTATGTAGCCCCGATGCGGGAGGCCGTTGCGGTTGCCCCATGGCTGGGCCGGTGCCCCACTTCCTCCTCCGACCTTGGGGGCCACAGGGAGTTTAGGGGTCACATCCAGACTCTGGGGAACGTGCAGGGGCTTTGGGCTTAGGGGGCAGGGGACGCTGGCTGCAGCCCAAGCCAGGCCGGGGTTTCCCGGACAAGTGGGCAGCGTGGCCATGGCCCTAGCGTGACGCATGCCCCCCTGCCTCCCCCAAAGAGACGCCTGCACCCAGGAAGTCCCTGTGGCCCCACAAAGTGGGACGTGGTGCCTGCGCCTCTGAATCCTCATCTGCAAACTGGGTGTCCCAGGATGACCAGTGCTTGGCCGGAGCCCCGGGCCAGGCTTTTAAGAACAGCTGACAGGGTGACCCGTGCTGCAGACGGACAAAAGGAAGCATCGAACATCCCCATCAGGACAGGCTGAGCTGGAAACCACTAGGACGCTGACTCAGCTGCGGACAGGGCCGGGGAACCAGGAGAAGGTGGGGGACCAGAGCCACGTGTGTCCCCGCAGTTCCCCACCTGGGACCCCACAGAAGCACCTTTCTCCCCAGCTTTTGTCTTGAGGATTCATTTTTCCTACAAGGCAGTGGTTCTGACTACAGTGGTGACCCTGCAACCTCAGGGGACACTGGGCCATATCTGGGGACACTTGTGGTTGTCACACTGGGGGAGCTCCTGGCGTGGGGGGGTGGGGGCAGGGACGCTGCTCAGCACCTGCAGCGGCCACGACGGCCCCACTCCGGAGGACAGCCCAGCCCCAGTGTCCGCAGTGCCTGGGGGACAAACCCAGGCGCAGAGGAGATATTCATTTATTCATAACTGACTTGTCATTATGAAAAGCTTAAACCTACAGAAACAGAGCGGGGGGAAGAGCTCACCGAATTCGGGGACCAAAAAATAAAGTTTCCTGACATTTCATTCTGAGACTTTTCCACGCTAACAATGGTCCAAAGGGTTCCCGGATTCGCGTCCCCGGCTTCCCCGAATGTCGTCGTCTTACACAACCGAGGGGCCGTGATTGGAGCCGGGGAGCAGACGGCTCACAGCGGTTGCCTCATGCACAGGCCCTTTGAATCTCACCAGCTGCCCTTTGTCTGGTCTCGAGCTCCTGGGCTCAAGGGATCCTCCCGCCTCGGCCTCCCAGAGCGCTGGGATCACGCGCGTGAGCCACCGCGCCCGGCCATCGACTGCTTATTCTTATTTCAACAGAAACGTCCCAGCCGTCTCCCCTGTCAGTCAGCTCGAGCTGGGACCAGATGTTTGGCCTCCTGCGCCTCAGTTTCCCCACCTGTAAAGGCAGGTGATGATGGTGCCAGAGCCTCCCTCACAGCAACAAGGGGAGGTTCCAGGGATTAGATTTTGGGGACGTGCCAGGGTCTCGGTGGGGGCGAGTCCAGCCCTCCAGGTATTGCCATCGCTGCCGCTGGTGCTACTGTCACGACGGGCACCCCCTTCTCCCGTGACAGCTGAGCACGCGGAGCCGCCTCACTTCCAGGCTTCCCCTGCAGGGGACGCGGGCGGCTGCACCCGGGGCTCCAGCGCCACAGCCTGGGCCTGAATCCTGCTGTGCTTTGCGGTTCTAGGCTGGAAGCTCCACCTCTCTGAGCTCAGTTTCCCCACCTGTCACGTGGGGATGGTGAGAACAGCCCCACCTCACAGAGGTCAAACCACCCGACGCAAATGCGAGCGTGATAACCCTGTGTCCACCGACAGGTGAGCGGACACACACAGCATGGTCCGTCCACACGTGGAACATCACTCGGCCATGGAAAGGGACGAGGCTCTGACACAGGCCACAGCGCGGATGGACCTTGAGGACGTCGTGCTCAGTGAGAGACACAGAAGGACACACAGTGTGAGACTCCATTTATAGGAAACGTCCAGAACAAGCAGATCCAGAGACGGGATGGGGATTCGTGGTTGCCCGGGGCTGGGGAGGGGATGGGGAGTGACTGCTGATGGAGACAGGGCTTCCTTTTGGAATGATGGAATGTTCTGGAATTGGCTAGTGGTGATGGTTGCACAACTCTGTTAATGTATCAAATGCCACTTTGCAAGACTGAGGCGGGAGGATGGCTTGAGCCCAGGAGTTCGAGACCAGCCTGAGCAACGTAGTGAGACCCCATCTATACAAAAAATAGAAAAATTAGCCAGGCGTGGTGGCACCTGTAGTCCCAGCTACTCAGGAGGCTGAGGCAGGAGGATCGCTTGAGCCCAGGAGTTGGAGGCTGCAGTGAGCTATGATGACGCCACTGCACTCCAGCCTGGGCAACAGAGTGAAATCCTGTCTCTAAAAATAAATAAAACAAATAAATGCCACTGAATTATTAAATGGGTGAATTGTACAGTATGTGAGGTATATTTCAATGAAGCTGTTGAAGGGAGGGAGGAGGGAGGGAGGGAGAAGGAAGGAAACGCCGCACACCAACCGCTAGCTCAGGCAGATGCGCAAGTTGCTGGGGGAGCTGCTCGGAGGCCCCGAGATCTCCTACTTTGCACGTTTTTTCCCTTCAGGGTCTGTTTCCTTGATGGCCACCTGTCCCCGCTCCCGGCTGGGCGCCTCGGTGGGGGGCCTCCTGAGGGGAGGGATTGGTTGGGGGGTTGTAAAGGGAGGGTCCACAGAACCCTCTGGGGGTCGGGCCGGAAGCTACAGCCTCAGCCCCTTCCTGCACCAACTGTGGGTGTTGCAACCGGCAACGGTCACGGGGCTGGGGGTCATGGGTGGGGTGGCCCGAGCCCCTGGGAGACAGAGGGGGGACCTGGGCAGGGAGGGCGGGAGGGCTCCGGCCTGCGATGTCTCTGTCTCTCTGGCTCTCTCTGTCTCTATCTCTCTGTCTCTGTCTGTCTCTGTCTCTGTCTCTCAGTCTCTTTTCTTCCTCTCTTTCCTTGAGAGACAGGAAGACGTCTGTTCCCTCCAGGACGGCTCAGCCCTTGCAGGGGGTGTGTTTTCGTGCTGACCCGAGGTCTCCAGACGTGGCCCCAAGGCCTATCCACCTGCACCTGCTCCGTCACCCCGCCCCGCGATTTGCAAGCCCACCCGGGTATTTCACACTCTGTGCCGGGAATTCGAAAAACTTAAAGCCTCACAAGGGACCAGCGAGCGCCGCGGGTGGTGAGACAAACAGAGCTGTCGGGTTTTAGCCTGAGCACCCCACTCCGGCGGAAGGACTCGGGAGGATGCAGTGGCGGGGACTGCAGGGGGTGGGGTGGGGGTGTCTGCCGTGGGCCCATCCTAGTCCCCAGAGTCCAAGGCCTGGAGAGGGCAGGGCCTGCCATGCTCACGCGGCAGCGTGGATCCCTGGATCCCTGCTGGGGGCGCCTAAGACTGCACCCCAGTGGGAGGGCCCTCCTGACTGCGCTGGTGGGACCACAAGCCCTGGACCACAGTCCCATGTCGGGCCTCAGTTTCCCCATCTGAACAAGGAACAGGCAGTGGCTTGACCTCTCTGAGCTCCAGGCCCCTGAGCCAGTGACCTTCCTCTCTAGGCCTCGGTTCTTCTGTAGAACACGATCCATTATGACCCTGAAATTCCACTGCTGGGTATAGACCCAAAAGAATTGAAAACAGCCGTTCACACGAAAACCTGCACACGAACGTTCACAGCGCAGATTCACAACAGCCAAAAAGTGGAAAAACTCAAGTGTCCACCAACAGATGGATGGATAAACCCAAGGTGGTCCATCCACATGTGGAATATCACTCAGCTACGAAAAGGAACGAGGGACCGGACGCAGTGGCTCACGCCTGTAATCCCGGCACTCTGGGAGGCTGAGGTAGGAGGATTGCTTGAGCTCAGGAGTTCAAGACCAGCCTGAGCAAGAGCGAGTCCCCGTCTCTAGTGAAAATAGGAAAAACTAGCTGGGCATGGTGGCACCTGTAGTCCCAGCTACTCGGGAGGCTGAGGCAGGAGGATCGCTTGAGCCCAGGAGTGGGAGGCTGCAGTGAGCTGTGATGACGTCACTGCACTCCAGCCTGGGCAACAGAGGGAGACCCTGTCTCAAAACAAAACACAAAAAAAACCTATCTGAACATAGAGAAACGGCACAGTAAGAATAAGGTATTACAATCTGATGGGACCGTGCAGATGCCATCTGTCCTTGACCAAGCATCGTTACGGGGGCGTAACTGTATGTGTAAAAAGTCTCCTTGGAAAGACAGAAAAGCCGACCAGCATCCCTGCCCCAACAGCCCCGTCCCTGCATGCCACGGAAACACATTTCTGAGGATGGTTTGTGCAAGCAGGAAACGCAAACGTCTCCCTCTTCTTCTCTGTTCTGTTCTGGGCTTCTCTCCACTTCTCCACGGCCCCATGAAGACCTCCCCGATCCAAGCTCAGGGAGCCACCCCAACCTTGTACACAGCTGCTCGATACCCCCAGCAGTGAACCGGACCTTGTGGATTTTGCGGTCTTTCCTGGACACCGACGGTTTCTAGTATCTCTTCTCCCGGCCACATGGCAGGAGTTAATCTTGCACCCTCACCGTTGGGATGGTTTGAGGTGATCAGGGTGTAGGGGTAAGGGCTCAGCTCAGAGTAAAAAATGCATGCACTTTCTTTCTTTCTTTTTTTTTTTTTGAGACAGAATCTCACTCTTTTGCCCGCGCTAGAGTGCCCTGGCGTCAGCCTAGCTCACAGCAACCTCAAACTCCTGGGCTCAAGCGATCCTCCTGCCTCAACCTCCTGAGTAGCCGGGACTACAGGCATGCGCCACCATGACCGGCTAATTTTTTCTATATATTTTTAGTTGTCCAATTAATTTCTTTCTATTTTTAGTAGAGACGGGGTCTCGCTCTTACTCAGACTGGTCTCGAACTCCCGAGCTCAAACAATCCCCCGGCCTCGGCCTCCCAGAGAGCTAGGATTACAGGCGTGAGCCACCGCGCCCGGCCTATTATTTTCTTATTGATTTTTAGGAGCTCTTTATGTATTATAGTTCTTTTATGTTATTGTATATTCTATAATATTTAAAACCTTTATGTTAATAAAAACATTTTATTTAGTCTAATAAAATGATACGTGATATATTAAATAATTGCATTTATTGTCTTTATATATGCAATTATATTTATTATTTGATATTCACATTTTAGCTCTCTCTATATTAGGTCCATTAGCCAATGAGATCCAAGTGGCAAATATTTTTTCCTGGCTTCTCATGTGTTTTCTGGCTTTGCCCACAGGGCTGCAATAGATTCTCCACCAAAACGAGAGGCGGCTAAGGGGGCCCGGAATCTCACGGATCTGGGTCCAAAGCCCACATTAGCTGTATGACCTCAGGTAAGTCACACAACTTCTCTAAGCCTCGGCCTCTGTCGAGAGGTGATAACGACAGTCCCTACTTCTCAGGGCTGGGGGGATTCAGCCAGTGTCTGCGCCCAATGCCCTGGAGGAGCCAGCCATCAACCCCTCCCCGGAGCCCACAGGGCATCCCCTGACACCAGCCCGGCCCCACCCACCCTAGGGATGCGGAACTCAGGAGCCAAGGTGAGAACAGCTTCTTTATTAGAGCCATAACCACGCAGGCCCAGCGTGCGGGGGGGCCCCCCCCGAGGCATGGGGAACACAGGAAGGGCCACAGGATGTGGGCACAGAACATACATGGCGTGCTGGTCGGGCTGGGCTCAGGCCAGCCCCTGAGCAGGGCTGTTGAGAACACTATCGATCCACTCTCGGAAGAGCGCCACGCGGGTGAAGAAGTCGGGGCCCTTGCCGCAGGGATTCGGGGAGAAGGAGGCTACACCGTGCGCCAGGCCATTGCAGACGAGGGGGGTGCCCCCATCACCCTGCCCGGATGGCAGGCGTGTCAGGGCATCCCCAGGGAGCCCAACGTCCCTGCTTCCCCCACCCCAGGACCACTGATCCTCCTTGCTGCCCCGTGGAACCCACAAACCCTGTTCCAACCCCAGGCCCTTTGCACATGCCTTTGTCACCACCCTGTGCCTGGGTAACTCCTAACGGAATTTTGGGCCAGTTCCCTCCAGGAACTTCCTGGCACCCTCAGGCTGGCTCAGGAGGACCGCCCCCCCGCCCCCGACCCCGCAGTCTGATAACTGCAGAAGTGCAGGCCCTGCTCCTCCCAGCACAGGAGGTGTTTAATAAAGATTGTTTCTCATGCTGTCAAAATGTTCCGTCCTGAGCCCCACACCCGCCGTGTCTCCCTTGGCCTGCACTTGCTTTCTCCCACCATGGGGAGCTCATTACCTCTCAACACCCCTCCTCCCACCACGAGAAGCCCACGGACGCCAGGCCCACCCTGGCCGGTACCTGGCAGATGCCGCCCCGGCGGGTGAGCACACCCGTGCACAGGTTGTTGGGGCGGCACTGGTCCTCCGGGGTCACCGTCACGTTCACAACTCTTGGGAAGCGGGAGAGGGGCCCCCCATTCCGGCGGTTTCCCCAGCCGGCCACCTGGCAGCTGGTGCCGGCTGCCACCACGGCGTTCTGCGGGGGCAGCGGCAGCAGCGCCACATTGCTGGTGAGGTTGGCCTCACCTTCCAGCTGGGGAGGGAAACTGAGTCAGGGGAGGGTGGAATGGGACCGGAGCCTCGTGGGCCCACACTGGGAGCAGGAGAGTCAGCAACACGAATTCTGGTGTGTAAGTGTTTGTGGTTCAAATCCCAGCTGGGGCGGGAACCTGCTGTGGGACCCTGGCAAAGTCGCTTTACCTCTCTGGGCCTCTCGTTCCTCCCCCATAGAAAAAGAATAATAAATAATTCCTACCCTGCCAGTGTTAAGAGGATAAAACAAGACCCTGCAGTAAAAGGACTTGCCCAGAAAGTGCAAACAAAACAACCGGGTACCGGTTCCACCGTCGCGACTGGCAAAAAAAAAATTTAAAAATCATGATACTGAGCGTCAGTGAAGATGGGGGAACAGCAGTTTTTGACTCTGCTGGAGGAGGGGAGGGTAACTGGGTCCAGCCTTTTTATACACCTCAGGTGCAGAAAGGTCTGTGACAGAGGGAGATGCACAGACACATTTAAAAACAACTTTGGCATCCACCGCGGGGGCCAGAGGGTGGACTGCGGTGTCGCCCCCGCCCCCCCGCGGACCTGCAACAGCAGCAGGTCGTTCAGGTTCTCCTGGGGGTCGTATCTGTTCTCGCTGATGCTCCTGATGGCAAAGGTCTGCCGTGGTCGCTCCCGCCGCCTCAGGTCGTAGGCTCCCAGCACCACGGTGGCCACGCCGGGGTTCCTGAGGGCAGCGGGGGGCAGAGCGGGGACACCAGGCTGGGGGCAGCCGGGGAGCAGGGGCATTCCAGGCCTGGTGCCTAAGGGGAGGGTCGTGATCGCCAGCCTCCCTCCCCCCCCACCTACCCTCCTTTTACGGAAGAGGAGCTGGGACCCTCGGGACGCCCTCCGCATCCCGGGGCCCCGACCCCCGACCCCCTCACAGGTTGCGGAAGCAGCTGGCGGCGGTCAGCACGAAGCCGGTGTGGATCAGGGCGCCCCCGCAGAAGTGCCTCCCCTGGCTCTGAAGCGAGGCCAGGAACGGGAACTCGAGGGGCCTCGCCTTCCGGCCGCCCACGATGCCCACGAAGGGTGTCGAGCCTGGGCCGGGGCGGGGGAGGCAGCTCTGAAGACGCCTGAGAGCCCCCACACAGTGTGGGGGGCAGGTGTTGGAAGCTCCAGCTTCAGCCCCCACATCCACCCAATGGGGCCACAGGGGCACACCCCCCTCCCTGCTCCGTATGTAAGAGGACAGGTGGCGCCCCCCAGTCCTGCACGCCCACCAGGGGCTGTCCAGGGCCACGCTGGCTGTGTGACCTGGGCCGGGTCGCTTTCTGTCTCTGTGCCTTGAGTCCTGGGGTACAGGAGCTGGGCAGGCCAGTCCCTCCCACCCAGGCCCCTGCCTTCAGCCACAGGACACCCGGCACACATGGGCGCTCACCGGCCCTCGAGGACGCCAGCAGGCCAGCCAGCAGGGCCAGCAGTCTGAGAGGGGGCATGGTGGGTCAGCTCAGTGGCTGGGGCAGCGGCCACCTTTATATCCAGGTGCTTGGCAACACTCCGGCCTGCCCAGGCCCAGCCCCGCCCAGCAGGAACACGGGAAGTTGCCCAAGGCTTCTGCCACCAACTGCTCCCAGAGTGGGCCCCCAACGGCCCACTCTGACCCTCAGTTTCCCCTCCAGGTGTGGGGGAGGGCGATGGGTGTCAGTCCTTGCCAGATCTGGCGAGCCCACCATGGGCACCCAGCCAGCGTTCTCAAATTGTGAGTGCTGCTCTCTTGCCAACTCCAGCCTCAGTTTCCCCAACCTCAGCCACTGCTGCCCGCTGGGCCTGGCGCCCACGGAGCTTAGAGAGCTGCAGTCGGCAGGCCCCGGGCTGAGACCTGCCTGCCTGGGCATGCGTGTCATCATGCCTATTTTTACCTTCCAGCAGTTTGACTGAGATGTGATTCACACACCACACGAGCCACTCACTCAATGCGTACAGTCCAGCGGTTCTTAGGATCCTCGCGGAGTTGCGCAACCATCGCCACAGTCAGTTTTAGGACATTTTCATCAGCCTAGAAGAAACCTCCTACCATTTAACTATCACCCCCAATTCCCCAGCCCCTGGCACCCATGAATCCATATCCCGTCTCTGTGGATCTGCCTGTTCTGGACAGTTCATATAAATGGAATCAGATACTATGTGGTCTTTTTGCTTCTTTAGTTTGTTTGTTTGTTTGTTTTAGGGTCTCACTATGTTGCCCAGGCTGGTCTGAAACTCCTGGGCTCTAGAGATCCTCCCGCCTCAGCCTCCCACGTAGCTGGGATCACAGGCATGAGCCACCGCACCTGGCTGTGTGTGGCGTTTTGTGTCTGGCCTCTCTCACTGAGCACCCGACAGGACTCTCTCTGGGAACCTGGGCAGGTCACTGCCCACCCTCAGTTCCCGTACCTGTAAGGTGGGGTAGCGGCTGTCCTCGTCTTTGAAACAGGATCTTCGAGCTTTGAGGCACCTGGGACCTGGGCAAGAGGCGGAGGTAAGAAAAACCAGGTTGAGTAAGCAGAACATACCAAAACTCTTATAATCCAAAAACAAAAAGACAAACAACTCGATTAAAAAATGGGCAAAGGACTTGAACTGACACTTTTCCAAAGAAAATACACAATCGGCCAAGAAGCACAGGGAAAGATGTTCACAATCATTCGTCACTTGGGAAAAGCAAATCAAAACCACGTGAGATCCCACTTCCCACTCACCAGGCTACAATGACAAAGTTGGAAAATAAAGTGTCGGTTGGGGCGTGAAGTTAGAGCCCTGTACGTGGCTGGCGGGAATGTAACACGGTGCAGCCACTCTGGAAAACGGCCCAGCCGTTCCTCAAAAAGGGAAACCGAGTTGTCACATCACCCACCAATCCCACTCCTAGGTGTCTGCGCAAGAGAAATGAACCAGGGTTTATACAAACACTTGTCCACGAATGTTCGCGGCAGCATTACCTGTAACAGCCAAAAAGTGAAACCAACCCGGACATCCATCCACAAGCGAACGAATGGACAAACACGGCGTGGTCCACTGGAACATCACTCAGCCACAAGAAGGGACGAGGCTCTGACACAGGCCACAGCGTGGATGGACCTTGAGGACATCATGCTCAGTGAGAGACGCCAGACACAGAAGGACACAGAGCGTGAGACTCCATTCATATGAAATGCCCAGAACAGGCAGATCCGCAGGGATGGGACGTGGATTCGTGGTCACCAGGGGCTGGAAAAGGGGTACGGAGTGATTGCTGACGGGGACGGGGCTTCCTTTGGGGTGATGAGAATTATCTGGAACTAGACAGTGGTGATGGTTGGACTACACTGTGAATATACTAAAAGCCATTGAAGCGTACCCTTTAAAATGGCTAAGTTTTAATGTTCGACAAGTTTTTTAGGTAAAAAAATAAATAAAGAAAATGGCTAATTTTACGTTATGTAAATTTTACATCAATTTTTAAAAATGAGTTTCTCTTTATTGACTGTTCTGGCAAAAAAAAAATGTTTAAAAATGAGGCCCATTGCCAAGATGACACTGAGAGATTCGGGGCTCCAGGTGGTCCCCCCATAGCCTCAGGGACACCAGTTTGTGTCTGAAGCACCAGGGGTCCTTCTAGGGCGGTTTGCCCGTCCCAAGGGGCAGATCTGGGGAGAGTTCAAGTGAGGCAGGATCAGAGTAGACTTTGGGGTCCTCTGCCCATCTGGAATATTGGGGTTCTGGGGCTCAGGTCTGATCTGGTCTCCGCTGAGCCTCGTGGTGCAGCCACATGCGAGTGCACAGCACATGGCCCTGGGGCCTCTGCCCCAGCCCAGGCCTGCCCCCCACCCCCGTCCTCCCTGGGTCCTCCAGACCTGTCCATCCTCCCTCCTGAGGCCCTAACCCGACGACCACCCCCTTCTGGCCCGTTGCACCTCTCCCATGCACCAGGCCCCCTTTCCTCCTGGCCAGCCGTCTTGCCCAGAGTAATGGACTCCAGAGCCGGAAGCTTCACCTCCTCCCAGAGGGGTGGTCTCGGGGTGGGCCCCCTCTCAGCACCTCAGTTTCCCCGTCTGTGCAACGGGGACATGCATGGGTCTGGCCTCATAGAGCCATGCCGGACATCAAATCGGTGACTATTTAAGGTTTCTGAGCGGCACGCTCAACCCCTCTGGCCTGCTCTAAACTCTCCCATGGCTCCCTAGTGCCCCAGACTCCAGCCCAGACCCCTCAGCAGAGGGATGTGTGTGCCTGTCTCCACCACAGGGATCCAATGGGAAGAAGGACTCCCCACCCCTGACCCTGAGGTTCCCCCAGACCCTCTCTCAGACATCCAAGGGGCAGTTTGTTAACCCATCTTCTTCTTCCTCCTCCTCCTCCTGCCTCCCAGGGGCTGTTTGTGGTCACCTTTCAACACCAGGATTCCCAACGGCTGCCCCGGCTCCACCTCTCGCTAGCCGGGAAAGCAGAGGCCCGTCCACAGCCCGACAGTGTCCCCCTCCCATGGGCTCCTCACCCTGGGCTGTGGGGAGGACCCACCCGTGCTGCCCGCAGGGCCTCCCCGCACGCACTGCAGGAACCCCGGCCGAGGACCCCTCCCCGGGCAGCTGGTCCGCTCCCATCACAGGAAGCTGGGGGGGCCTGCAACCGGCCACTGAGTTTCCATCTTGTGACTGTCATTGTTCTACCACAGGTACGGCAGGTGACCCCGGCTGTGCTTCCAGGGGGCAGGGACACCTGAGGCCCCCACAGGACTCCAACCCTCAGAGCTCACCCTTAACCACACAGAAACCTCCTCTGAGAACACATGGAGCTGAGGTGCTTTGAAAGCCGAGTCAAGCGGCGTCTGTAGGGTGAATGGCAGAACGGGAATAACCACCCATGGCTGCAAACAGTAGGCGCTCAATCAATGCATCCCTCATCCCCCAACTCTAATGAGACATTGAAGTGAGACTATCAGGGTCTGTCCCGATGCCCAGTGGGTTCCCAGCGTCTGTTCAAGGCCAGGTATACCTTAGGTGCTCAGGAGATAGTAAATAAATGAACCGGATCAAACCCTGTCGCTCGGGGCCTAGAGACCTCGCACAGTGACTTAGACTCCCTAGGCCTCAGTTTCCCCATCCATGAAATGGTGTCAGCCGGTCCCTACCCCTCAGGGCTGTGTACTGTAAGAGGAAATGCCTGCAAACAGCAAGCACCGCCTAAGTGCGCACATTGTTGCCGGGGCCCTACCCGCCGCCCCCGCATGCCCTGTGCGCCCTGGTTGGTGCGGGCCGTGCGCCGGGCAGGGCGGACCCTGGGCGCGCAGAGGGGGCGAGGACGAGGCGGGGTGGGGCGGGCGGGGGCGAGGGCCACCCCCAGCCCCCGCCCCCGGCCTCCTTTGTCTCCCGAGCGCTCGGGGCGCCGGGGAGCTCGCCATGGAGACGCGCGCCGGCGGGCGGAGCGGCGGGCAGGCACGCGGGGTGGGGCGCGGCGGAGACGAGGCGAGACGGTGAGCGGCACCGGGAGAGCCGGAGACCCCGAGACCCCGGCCCCTGCGCCCCCGCGTCGATGGGGCCCCCGAGGCCGCCGCGAGAGGCCCGGGAGGGGAGGACGTGGAGAAAGACGAGCGGGGCCCGGAGGGAGGGGGACGCAGAGCCCGGCCCCCGCCGGCGCGCGACCCCGAAACCCCCGCGCCCCGCGAGCCGCGGCCGGGGAGGCGGGGACGGCGCGTGCGGGCCCCGGCGCAGGCAAGGACGCGCGTTGCGCCCCCGACGCGCGGAGACAAAGAGCCCCCGCCCCTGGCGCAGCGTCTAGGCGGCCGCGCTCGCTCGCGGGGGTCTCGGGCCGCGCTTTGTGCTCGCCCGGCCGCAGCCCCCGCCCCGCCGCGCCAGCCCCGCCCTCCGAGCGCCGGCCGCGCCAGGTGAGGGCTGCGGGCCCGGCCGCACCCCACCCCTTCCTCCTGCGCCCGGAGCCTGCGCCCCTAGGAGCCCCCTCCCGACGCGGGGCCGGTTTCGGCCCCGAGACCCCCAGGCCGGGCCCGCCCCGCCCTCCTTGCGGAGCCCGCTTCCCGAGCCGGGGCGCGGAGGTGCCGGGAAGCTGGGTTGCGCGGCAGGGCCGCGCTGCGCCGGGGAAGCCGCGGGGACACCCTCTCTCCTCCAGCCTCAGTTTCCCCGGGCGGTTGTTGCGCATCCTTGGCCGCCCCCCCCCGCCCCCCCGGGCTCAGTCTGCGCATCCCCTGCTTTCAGTGGCTTTGTCCCCCTCCAGCCACGGCCTGAGGCGCCGGTGGCACCATGATCTCGACCAAGGAGAAGAATAAAACCCCGAAGGACAGCATGACGCTTCTGCCTTGCTTCTACTTCGTGGAGGTGAGTAGGGGTCGCGCTAGGGGGGCTGTGGGGAGGCCTCAGTTCCTGCCGTTGGATACCCCAGCGCTTAAGGACAAGAGTGGAAACAGCTGCCCCCAGCCGCTTCCGGGCGGGGCAAAACCAGGTGCCTGGGGGATAGCAGGGTGCGTCAGAGGGGTTGGGCTCTGCAGGTCGAGTAGGAGTTCCAGAGGCACAGAAGGGTGTTCCGGGCCGTGGACACAGTGTGGGCAAACGCTGGGAGTTGGGACTTTCGGTCTGAGGTCTAGGTCAGTAGCTCACTTGTAAGGGCTGGGGCTAGGAGCGCCAGGGCCGTCAACAGGGGTGGGGAGGTGGCGGAGGGTGGCGGGGCCCTGGGTGCCGATAGTGTTTTCCTCAGCACCTGGGCCCTGAAGCTCAGGTGCGTGAGTTCAAAAGCATCTTCTGGGCCGGGTGCAATGGCTCACACCTGTGATCCTAGCACTTTGGGAGGCTGAGATGGGAGGATCACTTGAGGTCAGGAGTTGGAGAGCAGCCTGAGCAAGAGCGAGACCCGTCTCTACTAAAAATAGAAAAATTAGTGGGGTGTGGTGGGGCACACCTGTAATCCCAGCTACTCTGGAGGCTGACCCAGGACCATCACTTGAGCCCCGAGTTCCAGGCCCGCCACTGCAACTCCAGCCTGGGTGGCAGGGCTGGTACCTGTCTCAAAAAATAAAAAAGAAAGAAAAGAAACACCCGTCTGCTAATGCGAGGCTGGTGCATGGCTCCTACCATCCCTGGGCCTCAGCGTACCCACTGGCAGAGTGGAGCTTCTAGGAATTAAATATTTACAAAATACTCAGAACAGGCAGGCACAGAGTGAGTGAGGGCTTTATGAGTGTTTTAAAAATAGAAGACAATAAAAGCAACCATCTGGCACATACTAAGTGCTCAGGGTGGCAAAGGGTAAGGTTTACCCATCCTCGGGGGCTTGGGTGGAGGACAGGGGCCCCCAGACCCAAGGAAGTGGCCACCGCACCTGGTCACGCAGCCAGCGTCTGCACTGGAACATTCCCTCATTCCCGGAAGTGGGTCCCTCCCCAACAAGCAAAGCCACTATGTAGAAAATCTGTTTATTTTTCAAAATTGCACTTAAATCCCCGGCCCAGGAGATCATACCTTCTCAAGCTTCCATCATCAACGTGGAGGCAGCTTCCTCCTCAAGAAGCCCCCTCCCACTCCCCCCACTCTCCTCGTTTCCTGATCCTTGTAGAAATCACTCTATGCCTGTTCTCACCCCCCCCCCACTTTTGAAACACAAGTTTCTGATCTTAGCTTTTTTCCCGGAGGGGATCTTTGCTTGGCAGCGTCATGTGCAAGGCGCCCACGCTTTGTCACTGCTGCGCAGTGCTCCGTCGTTGCTGTACCGTCCCCAGAGCCGGACACTCGGGGTGTCTCCTAACCCTCAACAACATAGACATTCCTATAACGAAAGCCAAGAGTGAGCTTATCTGTAGGATGCATCCCCAGAAGAGCTTGTCTTGGGAAGCCAGAGACCCCCCAAGATCCCCGCATAGAGGCTGCAGTGTTTTACACGCCCGTGCGGTGTGTCTGTACCCACGGTAGCACCAGCACCGTATGTCAGCAGCTTGTGGGGTTTTCATTGCCTTTAAACACACAAAATTAAGCACACATTTGATTTTGCTCTGGGCCAATGCGTTCTCAGGTGTTTGCAGTTTCTGGCTGAGGGTCTCGGGAAGAACTGAGAAGTGGGTGGAGAGGGTTGAGGTCCTTACACACCCTCCAGGGGTGGCGGCTCCAATAGGGCCACCTCACCCTCTGTGGCTGGATGCTGCCCGCTGACCCCGGCCAGATCATGCTGATGACTGGAACGTTAGGAATAATTGCAGATAATATTTGCTGACGACTTTCTGTGTGCCCGGCAGGCACTGTTCTGAGCACTTGGAAATTACGGACTAGGCTCATCTCCTGTCACAGCCCCAAGAGGCAGCTACTCTGTCCCTCCCATTTCACAGTTGGTGACACTGAGGCACAGGGAGGTCTCCCAGCTGCCCATGGGAAAGCAGGCTTTCAGCACAGGCATTAGCTGTCACCTGCTGTACTCAACTGCCTTGGGCATGCATGCAGCAGGCACTCAGTAAATGCTCCTTGGACGCGAATGCAGCTCCCTGGAGCCCAGCTTTGCCCTGGGATGTTCAGTTATGGCGTTTACCTGTCCAGAGCCACCCTAGCCCTGACCTGTGGGGCAGGGGGTCTCTGTGTCCCACCCTACACCCCCTCCAGGGCTGGGGCCCTCCTGCAGCACCAGACCAAAGCAAGAGTTGGAGCCTCTCATGGGCTCCATCTTTGCCTCAGTTTCCTCATCTGTAAAATGGGGGTGGGGGCTTCTTGAGGCAGCCAGGCCCCCTTAGACGCATGCTCTCCTTTTCCCACAGTGCTGGCTCCATCCTGGCCCCTGGGGGTGCTGAAGTTTGAGACCCTTGGGCCAGAAAGGGAGACACACACCGTGAGGGTTTGCTCCCATCAGAGCATCCCGCCTGAATTCCTGCCCTGTAACTGTTTGCTGTGCACGTGTGAGAGCGATGAACGAACTCTTCACTGGGACACCTAATCCCTGAGACTTGGTAGAAGACAACTCGGGTGCTCAGCTTCCCTGAACATCAGTTTCCCATCTGTAAAAGGGGGTGATGATGCTTACTTTTTAAATACCTTTTAAAATTTGAGACGAGGTCTTGCTATGTTGCCCAGGCTGGTCTTGAATTCCTGGGCTCAAGCATTCCTCCCACCTCGGCCTTCCAAGTAGGTGGGATTACAGTCGTGCACCACTGCTCCTGGTGATGCTCACTTTGTACCTCACAGGGTGCTGTGAGCGTTCAGGAATAGGATGTGTGGTCCGTGCCCAACATGTGGGGGCCACAAGACCGGGATGCCTGAATGAGTGACTCGGCAAATCCATTCATTAAGGACCTACCGTGTGCCAGACGCTGTTCTCAGGGCTCCGTGGTAGATTGGCACGTGGGGGTCTGAGGGCCAGAGAGGGCCCTCTGAGAATGGCTGGAGAACAGGGTGGGTGTCCAAGGGAAGCCCGTCGCAGGCTCGGGAGGAGAAAGGGGGAAGCCCAGAGGCAGGAATGTGTTTGCTGTTTAAAAGTTGTTCAAGAAGGCCACGGGTATCTGGAGGGAGAAAGTGAATGAAACGCATAGATGGGTAAATGTGTGTTGGATGGATCAAGGATGCATGGAGGATGGATGGATGGATGGATGGATGGGAGGATGGATGGGAGGATGGATTAATGGATGGATAGGTGGAGGATGGATGGGAAGATGGAGGTTGGAGGATGAAGGATGAGGACAGATAAACGATGGAGGATGGATGGATGGTTGGGAGGATGGATGAGTGGGTGGGTGGGTAGATGGGTGGAAGGTTGGGAGGGTGGATGGACGGATGGGAGGTTGGGTGGATGGATGGACAGATGTGGATGGAGGATGGATGGTGGATGGATTGTGAACCTGTGGGTGGATGAATTATGTCACAGGTGCAAGAATGGCCCTGGTGCTGGCTGGAGCTATGCATGGGTGCGTCCAGCAACTGAGCTCGTGGAGGGATGGGTGGATGACTCAGTGGCAAGTGCAGGGGACCCAGCCAGCCCTCTCCCAACAGCTGCCCATCGTGGCCTCCTCCATCGTGTCCCTCTACTTCCTGGAGCTGACTGACCTCTTCAAGCCGGCCAAGGTGGGCTTCCAGTGCTACGACCGCACGCTGTCCATGCCGTACGTGGAGACCAACGAGGAGCTCATCCCGCTGCTCATGCTACTCAGCTTGGCCTTTGCTGCGCCCGCCGCTTCGGTGAGTATGCGGAGCCAGGGGCCCGGCCTCACCTGGGGGCGCCCCCGGCCACGAGCCCGCCTGAGACGTCCCTGTCGGGCAGATCATGGTCGGCGAGGGCATGCTGTACTGTCTGCAGTCCCGGCTGTGGGGCCGCGGCGGGGGCCTCGGCGGGACCGAGGGCAGCATCAACGCCGGAGGCTGCAACTTCAACTCCTTCCTGCGTCGCACCGTCCGGTTTGTGGGTGAGTTGCTGGACAGTGGCCTGGCCCTGCCCTAAATCCACAGACTCCCTCCCCCGGCCCTGACCCTCCTGTCCCACAGGCGTCCACGTGTTCGGCCTCTGTGCCACAGCCCTGGTGACCGATGTCATCCAGCTGGCCACGGGCTACCACGCGCCCTTCTTCCTCACGGTCTGCAAACCCAATTACACAATGCTGGGCACGTCGTGTGAGGTCAACCCCTATATCACGCAGGACATCTGCTCTGGCCACGACACCCACGCCATCCTGTCCGCAAGGTGAGCCAAGCTCTCAACGCCCTGGGTGGGAACGTCACACCCCTTTCTCCTTCCACCTCCTGTGAACATACGGGGAAACTGAGGCATGGGAGGCCACTGGAATCAGAGTCCCAGAGTCAGTGGTGCTCACACCGGGCTCCTCTTGCAGGAAGACCTTCCCGTCCCAGCACGCCACGCTGTCAGCCTTTGCCGCGGTCTACGTGTCGGTGAGTGTGGCCCCCACAGCCCCTGCCCATGCCACCCACCGGCCGCGCTGACCCTCCACCCTGCCGTGCCCCCAGATGTACTTCAACTCGGTCATCTCGGACACCACCAAGCTGCTCAAGCCCATCCTGGTGTTCGCGTTTGCCATCGCCGCGGGCGTCTGCGGGCTCACTCAGATCACGCAGTACCGCAGCCACCCCGTGGATGTCTACGCCGGCTTCCTCATCGGTGCTGGCATCGCTGCCTACCTGGTGAGCCGCGGGGGTCTGGTGGGGACGCAGCCCTGCCCAGGGCATTCTGAAGTGCCTTCCCCAATGTCAGTGTCTGCGACTTTGGGGTTGGAATTCACTCCCCCCTGGGAACAAACTTGCTTCCACCCTCAGGCTCCTGGGCGGCAAGTCGGGCAGGGGTGGCCTCACGCCTGGCTCTCCTCTCCCCACCAGGCCTGCCACGCAGTGGGCAACTTCCAGGCCCCTCCCGCAGAGAAACCAGCAGCCCCTGCACCTGCCAAGGACGCGCTGCGGGCCCTGACGCAGCGGGGCCACGACTCGGTTTACCAGCAGAACAAGTCTGTGAGCACAGATGAGCTGGGCCCCCCCGGGCGGCTGGAGGGTGTGCCGCGGCCCGTGGCCCGGGAGAAGACGTCTCTGGGCAGCCTGAAGCGGGCCAGCGTGGATGTGGACTTGCTGGCGCCACGCAGCCCCATGGGCAAGGAGAACATGGTGACCTTCAGCAACACGCTGCCCCGCGTCAGCACTCCCTCCCTAGACGACCCCGCCCGCCGCCACATGACCATCCACGTGCCGCTTGACGCCTCCCGCTCCAAGCAGCTCATCAGTGAGTGGAAGCAGAAGTCTCTGGAGGGCCGTGGCCTGGGGCTGCCCGACGAAGCCAGCCCTGGGCACCTCCGGGCACCGGCCGAGCCCATGGCAGAAGAAGAGGAGGAGGAGGAGGAAGAAGAGGAGGAGGAAGAGGAGGAAGAGGAGGAAGAGGAGGATGGTCCCACTCCACCCTCCCTCTACCCCACTGTCCAGGCTCGGCCGGGTCTTGGGCCGCGGGTCATTCTCCCGCCTCGGGCCGGCCCGCAGCCACTCGTGCACATCCCCGAGGAGGGGGTGCAGGCGGGGGCCAGCCTGTCCCCAAAGAGCAGTGCCACTGTCCGTGCCAAGTGGCTCATGATGGCTGAGAAGGGCGGGGCTGCCGTGGCTTCGGGCACGACGCCGCCCCGCGTGGCCAACCCCCCACGGCTGCTGCAGGTGATCGCCATGTCCAAGGCCTCGGGCGCGCCCAGCCCCAAGGCTGCGGAAACCGCCTCGTCCTCCAGCGCCAGCTCCGACTCCTCACAGTACCGGTCGCCGTCCGACCGTGACTCGGCCAGCATCGTCACCATCGACGCGCACGCGCCCCACCACCCTGTGGTCCACCTGTCCGCGGGTAACGCGCCCTGGGAGTGGAAGGCGGCGGGCGGCGGGGCCAAGGGCGTGGAGGGCGAGGGTGGGTACGAGCTGGGGGACCTGGCTCGCGGTTTCCGTGGCGGGTCCAGGCCGCCAGGTGTGTCCCCCGGGTCGTCCATCAGTGACGTGGACCAGGAGGAGCCGCGCTTTGGGGCTGTGGCCACTGTCAACCTGGCCACGGGCGAGGGCCTGCCCCCACTGGGCACAGCCGACGGGGCGCTGGGGCCGGCCAGCCGGGAGTCTACGCTTCGGCGCCACACGGGCGGCCTGGTGCTGGCAGAGCGGGAGGCTGGCGAGGCGGAAGTAGAGAGCTACTACCGCAAGATGCAGGCCCGCAGGTTCCAGGACTGAGGGCTGCACTCGCCCAGGGGTCGGTAGGCCCCATGGGGGCCAGGGGGGAGGTGCAGTGGTGCCCGGGTGGGAGGGACAAGGGGCTGGGGGTGAGCGCTTCAAATCAATAAAGAGGCAGATCCATGAGTCGAGGCTCCTGAGTCATTTGGTGCGAACCCGCCCACACGCCCCACCCCTCCCCTAGGCCCCAGCAAGCACTGGTGGCCTTGCCACCCTGCCCTGCGGGTCTGGGCCGGCCCTGGAGAGTGGATGGAAAGGAAAACGTGCACAGGAAGGAGACAGAGGAGACAAAACAGGCCCAATGAAGAGGGAAACCAGCGCAGGGTACAGAGGAGTTTATTCAAAGTCCAAGTACAGACCGGCCCAAGGGCCTTCTACAATGTGAACAGCAATAAAGAGGTCTACAGAAAAGGTAAAATTTGTTATAAAACTGTTTTAATCGAGTTCTTTCTGCATTACACGCCATCGGGACGGGCAATGGAATGTGCTGTGGTCACTGCTCGCTCCACGTCACAATACTGAGCCTGGAATCGGAATCGCTGGTATCAAAATATACATCTGTGTCACCGTAAAAAACCACGTGTTGCTGCCCCTCACGTCCTACAACAGGTATAAAAAATTATAAATATCTACACCCTTGTTAACACTCCTTTATGGAAACTCTGGGATCCAAGGGCCCCCCAGCCCTGCACAGGCCGGAGGACGGAACAGTTAAGACTCGGGACGCCTGTCCCACCATCTGGGTCCCAGCATCGGAGGCAGACAAAAAACAACGAAACTTTGGTCCAAAATTTGAAGGAAAAGAAAAAAAAAAACCCTGAAAAGTCTGAGAGCTTGTTTCTAGGCAATTACAAGTGAGGCGGAGTAAGGCAACTGGAGGTGGGAGCAGGGGCCCCTCCCTGAGGGGTTCCCAGGAAGGACCTGGGGCTGCCTGTGCCCAGGGCTGGCCCCCCTGCTCTCTGGAAACTGGGTCCTGCCTGTGACTTAATTACAAAGAATAAAATAAAAGCACAGTATACAAGGTAATACCACGAGAAGGAGATTTAGATTACACGCATACCATTGTATCATCTTGCTATAAAAAGTTACTTAAAACTATTTCTTTTGCATATAAATGAAAAAGATTAGAATATTTGGTCAACTGGAAATATTGCTAGGCACAGATGTCTGCAACTGCATCAAAGTATAATACAAAGATTACGATGAAAAGCTCCCAAGCTGAAGAAGCGACAGGACGGTGCCCTCGGCCTGGGGGGCACCTAGGTGGGGGCTGGGGGAGAATCACGTCACTTGATTAGGTGGGGGTGTTGGGGCGCAGGGCTCCTGCCACGCCTCAGGCACATGATCCTGCAGGAGCCTGCGGAGGCCGCTCTGCACTCACCACGGTGTGACCCACCCCCTCGGCGCCCCGATGCAGGGTGGGTGTGCGGCCGCAGGAGCAGGTTTGTAAGGCACAGAAGGCCAGGTGTGTCTGGGGCGCCCACCTGCAGGCCCCACGCCCGACACGCCCGGCAAGGCACGGCCCGTGGTCTGGCCCCAGGCACGGGGGCCGGTGAACTCCTGCCGCAGTCACCGAGAGCCTGAGCTGTCACCGTCACCACAAGGTTAGCAAGGTGAACTAGATTTAATTTTTTTAAAAACAGGTAAACTGATTTCTCTTTAAAAAAATAAAATCTCTGGTCTGTTAAGGTCACTTCAGCTGCTTTTTAAAGTGGCTTTTTTCTGGAATGATGGAAGTTGTCGCCAGGGAGCCGGCCGAGGGCGCCCCGCCCTAGATGGTGGACTTGGAGAAGGAGACCCGCAGGTGGTGGTTCTCGCCGAGGTCGTGGTTGTGCAGGTCGATGAGGGCCTGGACCGCCTCCTCCACGGAGCCCATCTGGATCAGGGCCATCTTGCGGTCCTTCCTGCAAGACACAGGGTCAGCACAGGCCAGAGGGGCAGCCCAGGGGCGGGACGGCACCCAGCGCATACTCACTGGAAGAACTTGAACCCTTTGACGACCCCGCCGTTGCTGGAGAAGAGAATCTTGAGGTCTTCCTCGGATATCGAGGGCCTGTGGGAGATGGGGCGTGAGCCGGGCATGCGGACAGGGACTGCGCCCCTGTGGCCCTTAGCGGGGCGTGGGGGCCTCTCACAATGACCAGAAACAGCGTGGAGAGCAAAGACTCCACTCAGCTTCTATAAATCAATGTCCGCCAGGTTTGCAAAACTACAAAGTGGTCCCTCTCCTCATGAATTTTCTTTTGTGAAAATTTGACAAAAAGCATCATCTACGTTAAAACCTACGTTTACTACAGGTTAAGTGTCCCTGTCCAAAATGCCTGGGACCAGAACTGATCTGGATTTCTAAATATTTGCATTACTCTGGGGGAGAAAAAAAGCAAATGCTGCAAGGAACATTTCTCCTCGGTGCTCAAAAAACTTCAGATACAGCAGCATCTTGGCTTTTGGATTAACCGGGATGCTCCACCTATGCTCTGTGAGCACCGGGCCCAAGCCCTGGACAGGCAGGACGACCTCACGAGCTCTGAAATCCGTCACACCCACCCCGCGCTCCAGGGACTCACGGGATGTTGGAGAGGTGCAAGGTGGCCGAGGGCGGGAAGATGTTCTGGAAGTTCTTGGAGCCCGGCTTCTTGAAGCGGTGCAGGGGCGAGTTGCCGTAGTCCTTGGTGAGGCCCTGGTCCTCTTGGCCCTCGCGGGGCAGCTGCACGTTCTGGTGCTTGGACAGCGTGATGCGGATGGGCTTCCCGTGCAGCTTATGCCCATTCAGGTGGCTCATGGCTGGACAGGGAGGGGGACAGGTGTGACCAGGCACCCAAGGCTGGCCGCAGCTCCCCCGCCCCTGGCCCCGCCCCACCTCCAGCCCTCACCTAGCTGGGCCTGGCTGCCGTCGGCCATCTGCACCAGGGCGTTCTCCTTCTTGTTGAAGAGGATCTTCACCCTCTGCACGTCTCCGTAAACGCCTTCAAAAGTCCAGGCACGAGGAGGCCTCTGAGTCCCTACCGACGCCCTCCCGTCTCCCCGCCTGCCCTCCTAGACCCCGCGCACCCCTCAAGGCTCGGCTCAGCCCGGCCGGGTTTGCTTATGCTGCCCCTGGGGCGCCTGTGTCTAGCAGCCACCAGGCACGTTAACAGGAGCCACTGAGTTCAGCAAAGTCCTAACTCCAGGACAGATAATTGCCAAGGAATGATCACTTCAGCATGCTACCAACATGTTTTACTCTTTGAAAAGCATGCAGGGCAATAAACCATGCGTATCTAGGGACCAAAATAAATACGCAAACCAGAAGCAAACCATACAACGAGGCAGAATGCCAGGGAGCAGAGAGCCGGACTGCAAACTCATAGTACGTCTCAGGGCATGAAAATAACCTCAATTAAATGAAAACAAGGTAATAAAAGTGTGAATGATAACATACCGAAAAGAATAAAGAGGCTTTGGGGTGTGACTCTCTTTAGAGAACAGCAGAGCAAGGCAGCGGAGGGACAGGGGAGAGGGAGAGGTCAGGGGGGCGAGTTGCCAATCGTCCACCACGAGGAAGACAGTCCCCGCAGGCGTGCAGTGGTTGATGGATGATGAAGTTGTCAGGATGTTAATATTCAAGGGCAGGTTGGTTTCCGGAGAGCAGGGTTTGAGGGGGAATTTTTGTTTTTATTTATTTATGTTTTTGTTTTGTTTCAAGCAACAACAGGAAGCAGAAGTACCGTGCAGTCAGTTGGCAAAGAAATTCCGGATCAGGGCAAGAAAAAAAATTGGGAGAGGGGAAGGGGAGAAAAGAAAAAAAAGTAGCAAAAAAACACAGGTCAGTAAATACATAAGAAAATCAGGTAGTGTTCCACCAGTCACGCTCTACACACATCACAAGTTACAGGTTTACCTCAAGGAACACACGATAAGAAAGCACCTCACTCACACAGCCCGCAGGAGAAGATACTGCCCAGGTCCTCCACAGGCCGTTCCACACCACGCCCCACGGAAGGAGCTGCCTCGGGGGCGGCCCTGTCCCACTGCAGGCCGGAGCCCAGGACGCCCAACCTCGTCCGAGCGCGGCCCGGGTGCACCCACTCCCGCCCGGCGGGCAGTGCCGTCTCCTGCGGCTGTGCACAGATTGAGTCTCTGACCACGATTACAGGCAGTGAAGGAGTTGAGTCTGTTAGTTCACAGCTTCACTAGGTGTCTAGCTCAGGACAAGCTAGATGGATAGTGACAGCTCATGACGAGGAGGCAGAGGCAGGGGTGGGCGGGAGGTCAGCGCCAGCCCGCCTTCAGAGCCTCAGAGAAAGTCACAGGAGTCGTCAGACAGATCAAAAGAGTCTGAGATGTTGATTAAATGCTAATCCCATCAATCAGGAGTTAAGTGTTTCGAGCCTGTATTATCTCATCCAAGCTCTTCAAGCCAAATTTAGCCATTCTGACAAATAAAAATCCACCATTCAGACAGTGGACACGTCCGCCTGCGGCCTGCGGGCTGCCGACGCCCGGGCTCACCCAGAGGACGTGCAGGGCACACACCGGGTCTCTAAACTGCACCCTGCTTGGCTCTAATTAATTTTTAGATTGCCTTTGGATAACAAAAAATATTTCAACTCTGAATTATTATGAAATTGAAAATGCAAATCAAGTTGTTAAAGAAAACAGGAAAACTCAAAGCCGTCTTGGGAAAGGAGAGTAACGTGAGTGACGCCAGCAGAGCGGGCTGCGCGGGACCAGCTGCAGACGCGCAGGGAGGGCAGCGCCGACCCAGGACGGGGGTGGCGGGCATTTGCGCTGGCCCGAGGACACATCTGTTCTCCAGCACGGCCGCTAAGACCCACGACCGAGCACAACCACCCCTGCGCACTTTCCTAGGAGAACAGCCTGGGAGAGAAACCCACATACCTCTGGGTTGAGGTTGCTGACCAGCAAGACAGAGTTTCCTGCCCCTGCCAGGCCTGGGATGGCAATCCGGCCTGCCGCCGCTGCTGCCGCCGCTGCCGATGGAATGGCCAGGGGGGCCAGGGCTCCGTGAACGTTAGGAACAGACAGGCCTGAAAAGGAAGAGGCGGTCAGGAAATGAGCAGTGGCGCCCTCGTTCTACCACCAAGAGGGAGAACGCAGACACCTTCCCGTCCTCATGCATAAACCACGATGAAGGTGGCATCTGGCTCTACCCAGGATACCTGTGGGGTCACCCCAGACCCCTTGGAATAGCCACACCAGCTGGCTCCTGCACCAGCGCACCCACCTCTCCTCACAGCACAGATGCTGTGCTGGGGTTGGACCCAACTGCATGCGCCCGGACAGCACAAAAAAGCTCCAGTTCCGTAAATGCAGACACGGGCCCTCTGCAAGCAGGGCCTGTCCCGGGTTGTGCCCGGCGTGCGCATGCTGGTGCCCACTCCTCCATGCAGACCAGGCACGCAGGACGGGCACGCGCTGCTCCGTCCACGGTCAGCACTTGGGCAGGTCACCCGGCCCAGGAGGGAAGCGGGAAGGCGCGGGGCCACACACACATGTGTCCGCGGCTGCCGCCGGCTCATGCCACTCAGCCTGGGAGGCCACTCGCTTACCAGGCACTCAATGCAATCTACTAGGGACACATCCCTCCAACCACTGCGGTCCTCGAGCTCGCCCCGGAGATGCTTGAAGGGAACCAGACCACAAAGACTGTGCGGTTAGCGGCTTCTTGCCAACACCAGGACCTGACACCTGGGCTTCCACAGCCCTGCTGACTGCCCTGCACAAGCTGCCTCTGTGGAGCAGGGACCCTGCGCTGACTGCCCCTCTCCCAGGAAGGGCCCGTGGCCGGACACTCCCTGGGGCCCAGCCAGCCCACGTCGGCTGCCCGTGGAAGCGAGCGCTGGAAAGGTGTGTGGGCATGCAGTCGGCTGTGGGGAACCAAGATCAAGTGTTTGAATACCTGCAGCTTGAGGAATGGCAAAGGTGGGAGGGAAACCAGCTCCTGCATACGGAGAGGCTGAGATTATACCAGGTGCACCTAGAAATAAATGAGACACTAATCATTGCACCCACAACTCACCGCGAGCAAGCGCCGTGCGTGTCGGGTGAGCCCCAAACCCGGCTGGTGGGCAACCCCCAAGGAGAGCCTTCGCGGGCAGATCCGCTGCTCTGTGGGGGCAGGGGGTGCATGTACCAGACGTGGGGTGCACTGGACTGTGCTGTGCTGGCCGTGCAAGGAGCGCGAGAGCCGACTCTCCCTGGGTGCAGAGCCCAGGGCCACATGCCGCCCGGGCCTTCTGGGCACTGACTGAGTGAGGCAGCCTTTCCCCTGTGCACACAGCCCGGGCGCCCGGCTCTGCGTCGCCAGGCCTCCGAGTTGCTCAGACTGACTCAGAGTGATCCTTGACAGATCCTGCTGCACACACTCAGCGCCACGCCGGGCGGCGTCTTACCGAAGGCCGCAGCCATGGTCTGGTCCAGCGAGGGCTGGCTGTCCCCGGAGGGCAGGTCTGGGCGTGTGTAGTCCCGGCTCTTGTCGTTGTTGTACTTGACGTTGAGGCTGGTGAGCTTGGAAAAGTCGATGCGCAGCGTGCAGCAGGCGTTGTAGATGTTCTGCCCATCCAGGGACTGCAAGAAGGGGCGGGTAAGCCACAGCTGGGCCCGGGGCAGGCGTCCCCGGGACCTCCACTCACCAGCTTGGCGTGCTGGGCGCTCACGGGGTCCGCATACTGCAGCAGAGCTTGGAACTGGTTGTTCTTGGTGAAGGTGATGATTTTCAGAACCGTGCCGAACTTGGAGAAGATCTGCAAGTGCCCGAGGACAGCCCTGAACCCCTGCCCGGCACTTACCAGCAAGGTCCCTCACCCCTCCAGGGCCTGTGCCCCCGCCCGGCCCCGAGGTAGGCACCTGCCACCACCAGCGAAGCATTACTCTGCCACGACAGACACCTCACCTGGTGCAGCACATCCAGCGTCACGGGGTAGAAGAGGTTCTCCACGATGATCCTGAGCACGGGGCTCTGCCCGGCCATCGCCATCCCCGCATCCACAGCGGCGGCCGAGGCGGCCAGGGCCAGGTTTCCCGACTGCACCGAGTTCACTGCCTGCAAGGCCGCCTGGGCCCTCTGTGGGAGGCATTGCTGTGAGTTGCGGCCCCATGCGGCCCAGCCCACCCCACCGGCCCCTCCCCAGGTGGGGACGTACAGCCTGGTTGGGGGAGCTGTCGGTCTTGAGCTCCTTGTGGTTGGAGAACTGGATGTAGATGGGCTGGCCACGCAGCACGGGCGTCACCGAGGTGTAGTAGTTGACCATGGTGTTGGCGGCCTCCTCGGTATTCATCTCAATGAAGGCCTGTGGGAGAGGCTGTGAGCGGCCGGCCCCGCACAAGCCCCCGCGCCTGCCCACGGCCCTTGTGGAGGGAGCCCAGGCTCGCCAGGTGGCAGGTACCTGGTTCTTCCCTTTCAGCATCAGGAGGTTGGTCACCTTCCCAAAGGGCAGCCCCAGGGAAATGACTTCCCCTTCGGTGACGTCACTGGGGAGCTTGCGGATGTGGATCACTCTGGAGGGGACACCGGCGCTTCTGTTGTCACCTTTGAACTTCTTACTGTCATTTCCATTTGCTGAAAAGCGGGGCTGGGGTGAGACCCACGAACTGGCAGGTTCCCTGCCGCTGCTGTCCTCCCAGAGTCCCCCTGGGCTCCCAGGGAGCTGTACGGGAACCGTGCCAGGGTTAGGGTTTATACCAGCCCTCCCCTACAAATCCAGGGCAAGTATGGACCGTTACACGTCACCCTCACAACACTCTGCAGCCCGAGTCCCAGTGGGACTGCAGTGTGGGCTGTGGCCAGCGTGAACCACACACGGGAGGTACCGACTCAAGGCCCGGTTAAGATGGCCGGCCAGTACAGGATCTCAACTGGTGGGGAAAACACCACAAACCAGGTGGGGCCCTGGCTGCGGCCTCAGGCCACGCCCCAGGCAAGTGGTGTTACCTGCAGAGGCTGAGCTGCTGCTCATGATAAAGGGTCCGTTAGTGACACAAGTAGAGAAGAGCTCGTCAGATCCCCGCTGGAAGAGACAAGAACAGTGTTGACCTGCACTTGCTTCCGCTGGCCGGAGACCCTCAGCCCTCCAGGCCCAAGACGACCTGCGCAGCCTGCTGTTCTCTGAGCACCCCTGACCACACTCTCACTGCCAAGGCCTGGCCCCACCCTACAACTGGCCAGTCTCTAGAGACACCGAGTGCCCACCTGCCACACCCGGCGCCCAGGTCTCACAACCCAGACACTGCCACTTTTCCAAATCCTGGAACCCTGGGAGACTCGGCCAGTGGGGCTGGGAGGCTGCCACCTACAGGGCTCTGCTTGTACCATTCCCACGTCCATGGGTGTGGCATCCATGGGTATGGCCGCCCTCCTTGCAGGCCTGGGGCCTCCCACCACCAGCCAGGTGGAGCCAGCCTGCCCACAGGAGCACAGCAGGGACCTGGGAGTCCAGACAGGTGGCTGGACAGAGCCCCGCCCCCGCTCTCCAATAGCAGGAGTCGTCCTATTTCCCAGCCCCCAAGGAAACCCGAGCCCGGGCCCGGCACACTTTTGGGCGACTGGAAACACTACCTCTTTATGCGGCGGGCGGCGCTATCCAGTAACGGCGGGCGCTCACTCAACTTGGGCTTGCGAACCGGAGGAGGGAAGCTCAAAACCCCGCCCCACCCCCCACTTTGACTCCTCCATTTTTTTCCAAAGACAATTTGTGTTCTCATTATTCCCAATCTAACTGATTCACCCCTAAGAATGACACTGGGAGACCCTGGACTTAGGAAAGCAGACGTCCCCCCTTCTGCGAGGCTTGAAGACACACAAGTTTATTCAAAAACTGAAACTGGAGAAGATGCTGGTGACTGTCCTTAGTTACACGGAAAACAGAAACGCAGTCTGAGGACCCTGAAGCACAAGAACTTAACAGGCGCTGCTAGCATCGACCTATACAGCGCGGCAGCGGGGGCCTAAGCGGCAGCCCCCAAGCACCCCAGGACAGCACCCCGCCCCAAGCCACCCACTGTGCTCCCGGCTACGAGGGCGAGTGCGGGGAGCAGAGGAAGGGCCCTGTCCCTGGGCAGCAGCAGGGTGGGGCCAAGAAACGAGACCCCCTACCCCCACCCTCAAGCAGTCATGTGCAGAGAAACTAGCGTGCAAACCAGGGCACCATTGCCCCAGCTCCACTGTCCCCCAGGCCTGGACAGCAAGGCCAGCCGGCTTCCTCCCTTTACTCCCACACAGACCTCAGGGCCCAGGCCAGGGGGGATGTAGCTGTGACCCCCCCCCACCAGCACCCCCTCCTGAAGCCCTGGGGCTCCTCCATGGCCCCAGCCCACTGCACTGCAGGAGGCCAGGTCTGGAGACCGGGTGGGAAGGACCCAAGAAGCGGGGCAGCCCTCACTGCTGTGGGCGAGCCCCTGAGGCCAAGCCATCCACCAGCAGCAGCTCCCCCCAAGCCCAAGGCAAATCCTACGAGGCCCACAGAACAAGCACCTGAAAACCTGCAAAGGCTTAGGAGGGGAAACTCCCAGCTTCAGGGTCAAAGAACGAATACAGATCAGGGATAAATGAAGAGAAACGCCCAAAACAAGCCCTCCTCGCTGCACCTCATGCCCATGTAAGCCCAGGCCCCCATGCCAAGTCCAGGGGCCTGGGCTTTAGCCACCTGTCTTGTGCGAGCAAAGTGGGCTGCACACAGTGTGGGAAGAACGCTGTCGGCACCCGCTGAGCTGCACCAGCGTCCACGTGGGGAAGCCAGGTGATGAGAAAGACAGGCGTGCCCAGCACGGGCAGGGCACCTGAGAGGCACGGTCTCGCCCCCGGGCCTTCCCAGCACTGGCACCAAAGTCACTCGGCCCCCTCCTGCTCAGAGGCTGGGGGAGCTCAGAGCAGCTCATATGGGACACTAGGGCCAGCCCTCCCCCCATTGGCCAGGGGCCAGGCACCCATGCGGTTCCCATGTGCCGGCTGCACAAACCTTAAAAAGGGCATCTTGGCTTCCGTTTCTGACTGGAGTAGCAGGCGGGGCCAGAATTTCCTCGGAGAGTATTCTTGGCCGCCTGCCCAAGGCCCTAATCGTGTTCCCATGGGCCAAGGGCTGGCGCGCCCACAACCGTCTGTGGCAGACAAACTCTGTGCCCACTGGGGGCTGACACAGACGCAGCTAGCCAGCAGCACCCCGAAGCATGGAGACACCCAGCGCCTTGGGGGAACACAAGCCAGGCCAGGGCAGAACCAACCAGACGGAGGCTCGGGTGAGGTCCCACCACCTTGCCTTAAGGGCCAGGCTGGCGGGGAACACCAGGACATCCTGGCACGAGGCCTGAAGTTGCTGAGTGCCGACAGGAAAAGCCCCCAAGTGAGGCCTGCTTGGCACCTGGACTGCAGTGAGTGGCAGGGCCCTCACTTCTCAATCAACAGCTCGGGCCCCACACACTGACGGTCTTCAACCCACTCGCTTACAGAAGCCCGTTCTAATCCTGGGATAAGGACAACAGAGGCCAGGTGTGGGCATAGGACAGCCATACCTCCCCGAGGCTGAGTGATGGGGACACCTAGATGACCAGAACAGCCCTGGGCACAGCCCCACCCACCTTCCCTCTGGCCAGGGGCTGTGCTGGCAGGGGGACCAACCTCCAAGTGGCAGGTGCTGCTTCAGGCACCAAAGCCTCCAGGTTTCTATCATGTCTAGGTTTGGCTTCCATATCTGACCAACAAGCCCCCCAGGAACAGGAGGAGGGCTTCCGAAGACCGGCCCCTGGCGTCTAAGAGCTGATCCAGCTGGAAAGCTGCTCCCACAGGAGCCAGGAAGAGGATTACTTCCAAGCCAGACATATTCAGTGATTGTTACAAGTGCTTCAGACGAAAGTCCCTCTCCCTCCTCCCGACACTGAACAAACAGGTTTTATCTGCAGGAAGATCGGGGCAGGTGGCCTGTAAAGACAGCAGTCCATTTGGGAAAAACCGAAACCGGCCCAGGCACCACCAACTGACCAAGAAACCAGCAACCAGCCTGCCGTCTGCTCAAGACACCATGGCAGGCTCGCCCTGCAGAAGGCTCAGGGGGGCAAGCCTTGAAGTCAGGGAGCATCCCCAAACCACAACCGGACCTGGAACAGGCAGGTAATGGCAACTGCCAGAGACTGAGTTAACCAGCACCGTGCTGATGGCCAGTCAAGACCCAAGGCCCACGTCCCGCAACCCTGGAGGAAAGCCAGGCCTCCCTGCACTTCACACACCAGGCTGTGACCCCCCTTTCCTCAAATGCACAAAGTCTGGTCCTCAACTGGGAGAGAGGAAAACAAAGCCACAAGCTGACAGGCTGTCCCAGCTCTCACCTCACAGGGAAACAGAGCGCCCCTTCCTCCCAGCTCTGGACTTCAGAGCTCACATACAACAGTTGCCCTGAGCCACTATGCCATTAAAAGACACAGTATCAAGAGCCCCAGCACCTCCCAGCCCCCTCCCACCACTCACCCCATCAAATGTTCAGAGTCTGACCAGACCTCCCCTCAAAGACAGGTGACTCTTCCTATCGAAACCAAGACAGCCTACTTAAAAGCAGCATTCTCGCTGCCTCTGACTTTCAGAGCAGAAGAGGTCCAAAACCAAGGCTTGTGGCCGTAAAAGATGAAGGACGGATTCTGAATTGAGGGCCTGGCCACCCAATCTAACCACTGGAAACCCACGTGACAGCCTGGAACTGTACAACCCGGTGCTGACAGGGCTCAAACCTCTCATGTTTTCAAGAGCTCCTGGCCTGCCAACCTTATCACCCAAGTCCAAACGGTAAACCGATGGGAGTGTGTCGCTTCAGGAATGAAAACAGTACCCTCCAGTCTAAACCAGCAGTAGGGGACGAGGCCCAGTGCGCATAACCAAGAAGCAAAGTGAGAAATGCCTACCTTTGTACCAACTGCTATATCTGGGACAATGCTGTAGAGAGAAAAGGAGAAAACGTTAGCGAGGTGTGCCACTCAGCGGGCAGGAAGAGGCCTGGAGGGCCAGCGGGGTCTGGAGATCGCCCCTGCCACCCACCACCGCAGCAGGAGGAGCAGTAGCACCGCAGCACCAGTGGGGCTCCCTCTGGCTGCACAGGGGCCCCCACTAGCTAGAAAGCTCAGAAAGGCAGGGAACTGAGCCTTCCACTTAATCAACTTGAAATGGGGCCACCATTGTCCTTTAGTGCCTGTCCCTCCCAGCAGGACCCCAGGCCCTGCCCTGCTGCACCCAAGGTCCAAAGACAAAAGACATCCCCCTTCAACAGCTACGGGAGGGATGCTGGATGCTTGCAGTTAAAGTTCAAGTGTGTTGTTTGCTTTCTATAAAACTGGAAATGCCTGGGACAGGCCGAGAAAGCGGCAAACTCACAGGCAGAGCTTCCACCCGGGCAGGGGTGGGCTGGGGTGCTCTAGAGTCACCCACTCTAGAAAGTGACTCTGAACACATGGGGAGCTTAACCCACTACGGAAGGACGGGGGTGGCAGCTGAAACGAATGGTTAAAATTAACAGACCTGCCGGAATACAACCCAAGTTACTCATCAACCCTGGCTCTGCCTGACTGGACTTTCTCCCCTCCTCGGGAAACATGGCTGCCCCGGCCCTGCAGCTGCTGGCAACTCACCGAGGACCAGCTCCCAACGCAAAACACTGAGCCCTCCAAGGCCCTACGTGACTCAGAGGATGTCTGTCCAGGAGGGTCCTCCAAACGCACCTGGCCTCCCCAAAGCCGCACTCACCGGAAGGCAGCGCCCACCTGCACCTGCCCAGTCCCTGGCATTGTCCCTGGCATTCCCAACCTCCTCCTGCCCCAGGGAGGCAAATTCAGGGCACCGATAGCCAAAGTGTGGCGACTCAGAGCCTGAAGCCCCAGTCCCGCCTGCTGTCGCAGGACCACCTAACTTCCACTCATTCTAGGGCCCGCAGACCCACTGCAGGGGCTTCCGCCCCTCGCTGTAACACACAAAAGCTCGGGGGCTGCTTCCTAACCAAAACCTAGAAGTTACCAAGCCAATGAAAAACTTAAAGAATGCAAAGCATCTGCAGCCTCTCCCGCTGCCCGTTCCCGGGGAGGGCCTCCGCCACAGGAAGTGCTTTACATAAAATGGCCTTTCCCCGTCGGTCCGCGAGGCCGCTCCCCGCGCCGTGCCCGGCACATCCTCAGGTGGGTCCTTGAGGAGGCCAAGGCGGAGAGCTCGGCCAGAGAGTCGAGGAGCAGACGTCCCTCCAGCCCTCACCACCCCACTGTGCGCCCCGGCGGGGGTCCGGACAGGGGCTCCCGGAGAGGCCCCCCCGCCCGCACCGGGCCCCTCCCGGGGCTGCGCCCTCTCCGCAAGCTGGGCCTAACTCTGCCTGGACTCTACCATTGCGGCCTGGGGGCCAGAGCGCACGTGACCCGGGCCTCTCCCCACGCCGAGCCGGGCCAAGGGGAGGCTCGCGAGCCCACCCCGGCCTTCCGGGCCGCCGAGGGGCGCCGGAGGTCGGGGCGCGGGCCAGGTCTGCGCGGCGGGAAAGGCGCGCGCCCCCGCCGAGGGCCGCGCACGCGCACCGGGTCCGCCGGGCGCGCGGACGGCTGCGCAGGCGCGCGGGACGCGGACGGGAAGCGGGAAGGGCCATTCGGGGCGCGCGAGGCCGGGCGGGGAAGGCCGCGGGGCGCCGGGGACGCCGGGGCAGGGGGTCGCGTGCGATCGGGCGGGGCGCGGAGGCCGGAAGCGGCCGGCCCCGGGGGCACGGGCCGGGGTGGCCGCCGTCTCGCCCGACCCCACAGCCGTTTCCCGCGCGCCGCGGCGGGGGAGGGGCAGCCCCGGAGCCCACAGGCGGACGGAGGTGGGGTCGGCGCGGCGGGACGAGCAGGGAAGGCCGCGGCTGGCGGCGGGCGCGCGGCGCTGGCGACTCACCCGTCCATGGCACACCAAGCGGACCCGCGGGGGACGGAGTGGAGGCGCCGGAATAGCAGGAACCGACCCAACGGCTCCGAGTTATAGACTCACAAGATGGCGGAGACGCCCGCACACGTCCCCCGCGCGCGTTGCCCATTGGCTCCCGCTGCGGCCGGCGGGCGGGGCGAGCCCCGCGGGCTCCCGTTGGCGCCTGCCAGTGGCCAGAAGGCCGTGCGGGGGCGGGGCCAAGACGGGTAGCGGGAGCCTACTGGAGGAAGTGGCTGGCCGTCAGGGCTGAAGGCGGAAACGTCCTACGGAGACGGGGGAGGGGAGAAAAGGTGGGAGCACGTGATGGCGTCGAATTAGTGAGGGAGCCGCCGTCTGGCGCATGGCTTCGCGGAGAGAAGCCATCTTGAGAGTGGGTACGTGGCGAGTCAGGCGGCGGGAAGCGTGCTTGCCCCAGGCTGCCGCCATCTTGCAATCGGGCAGAGGCCGCCCGCCTAGGGCGTGAGAGCCAAGGGAGGCACCTCGCCATCTTGGAGTCGGGCAGGAAGCCTGAAAGGCTCCATCTTGCTTGTGGGCACATGGCCAAAAAGGAGGATTCAAACTGAGCGCTTACTCCTAAGTCATCGGGCCGCCGGGAGGTGGAGGTCGCTGTTTGCACAGCTGGCCACGGAGTCTCCCTGGACCATCCTTTGTTCGCCCCAGAGCTGCGAAGCCCGGCCCCGTCCGCTCTGCTGGCTACAGGAATAGGGAAACTGAGGCCCGGGCACGCACCGTGGACGGCCACCCCCACTGTACACCTGGGGAAACTGAGGCCTGGGTCCCAAAGTCACCAAGAAGAGCTGAATCCTCCCTCAGGGGCCTCCAACCCACATCCCAGCAGCGGGGAAACACCCTAAACTAGTTCCCCAGGGCGCTGATCCCAGGGAAAGTCCACCAGGCAATGGGCGAGGGTGGCTCCCTGACAGGTGCGGGGGGTGGGTGGGAGCAGGGCCCGGGCAGGGCGGCCGGGACCCCCAGCCCTTGCACGCTAGGGAACCCGCGCTGCAAGCCGGGGACCACCTTGGGCATCGGGGCCTGGGCACAGCTCCGGGCGCAGGGGAGTCGTCCTGACCCGTTTGCAGGGAGTCCTTGCTGGAAAGGGGGTTCTTCCTCCACACCGGCCCGGGGCGGGGTAGCAGGGACGTTTCCGCGGCAGCGAGGCCGGCACCCTGGCGCCCCGGGCCCGCGTGGAGACCCGCGGGCGGGCCTGGCGCGGGCCCAGGAGCCTTGGAGTCCGGCCGCGCGCTGCCGCCAGAGGATTCCAGCCAGGATTAGGGGCGGCTGCCGATTTCCACGGAGGCCTCACGCGGTAAGGTCCTCTGGCCCTAGCTCACCAGCCCGCCCGGATCGCTAATCAGGAATGTCCCGGAGGATTTAGGAGAAGCCCCGGCGCGCATTCCCGTGGATTCGCTGCCACCAGGCCGGCTGCTCTGTTTGGTTTGCTCTCTGAGGGGCTGTGCCAGGGATGGGTACCCATCCTCAGAGCAGATGGGCAGGTGACACTGGGGGAGACCCCCCGGATTCCAAGCACCGGTCTGCCCCACCGGAATCCTGTCAAAACCCACTTCCCATCGAGGCCCTCCCAGGGCTCCTGGCTTGCCTAGAATAAAGGCCGGCCAGTGTCCACCCTGCCGCCCTGCAGGCCCCAGGCCACCAGTCCCCATCCAGTTTCTGGCTTCATCTGTGGCCACACGGGCCTGGCCCCCTGAAAGGCTGTTCCTTTCTGGGAGATCCTTCCCTAAACCAGCTTCACGCCCCGGCGTTGGGGACTTTGCACAAGGTCCCTTCATCAGAACAGCCTGCCTTGACCTCTCTAATAAAACAGTGCAGGACACATGTTACCAGGTTTGGGGTCCCCCTGGGCAATATAGTATGCTCATCTCAAGAACTTTCATTGCACCTGCAAAGACCCTTTTTGCAAATAAAGTCATGGTCACAGGTTCCGGGGATCAGGATGTGGGAATATCGTTTTGGGGGCCACCAATGCGCCACCCAAAGCTTGGAGAGCCTCCCCCAAGTCACCTGAGGCCTCTGTCTTCCCTGCGATGGCCTTGCAGGAACCGAGGCTTGGAGCCTGGGGTTTTACAAGTTAGCTGTCCTGTGCAGAGCCCCAGTGAACGGAGATGCCCCAGGGCACCCCTGCCTGCCTGCCTTTTTCTCTTCTGTCCTCACCTCCCAGCCCTGCCAGCCAGCCAGCTGCTCCCTTCATTAAAGATTCAGGGCAAGTGGGGACCATGCTCACCTTGCATTTGTTTGGGAACCACATGGGTTTGCTTGTTACCATTTTGAAAATGATACTTTGCCTGGGGGAGGAGTCCCAGAGGTGGGGCCGAGAGCCCAGGCCTTGGAAGCTGCTAAACCACTAAACTCTAAACTCCAGGGAGGGGCCTGCTGGGCCTCAGGCACCAGGGGAAAAGCTGTGCCTCGGTTTACCCCTTTGTCAAAATGAGGGAGCATGGCTAGGCTTGTCTCTCCTCCCCAGGGGCTGTGTTGTGTGTTTCAAATGGAAATGGTTTAGGCCATGCCTACTGGGAGGCTGAGGCGGGTGGATCCTTTGAGCTGGGGACTCAGAGACCAGCCTGAGCAAGAGCGAGACCCCATCTCTACTAAAAAAATAGAAATTAGGTGGACAACTAAAAACATATAGAAAAAAATTAGTCGGGCGTGGTGGTGCATGCCTGTAGTCCCAGCTACTCAGGAGGCTGAGGCAGAAGGATCGCTTGAGCCCAGGAGTTTGAGGTTGCTGTGAGGGAGGGTGACGCCACAACACTCTAGCCCAGGCAACAGAGTGAGACTCTGTCTCAAAAAAAAAAAAGAAAAAGAAATGGAAATGGTTTAATAGTTTTACAGTGTTTGTCAATTTGTTTGTTGCCTTAATTACAGAAGCCCTAGGGCAGGGCCGTAGGCCAGTCTCCCAGCCCATTTTCCAGATTTCGGTTGCACCCAGCCTTGAAGCCAGGACGTGGGCAGAACTGAGCTGCGTTACTCTGGCCCCACAATGCTCAGAGCCAGAATCTGGCTCCACCAACTGAGGCTCCAGGCCCGTCCCACCCCTTCAACTGGGAATGGGAGGACGGTGCAGGAGGGGGGAGCTTCCAGGAGAGCCCAGGCCTCCTTCCTCCCCCACCCCCTCCACTTCCTGTCCAGCCCCCACCTGGAAGAACTGCCCCATCCCTGAAAGGGTCTGGGCGAGTCCCAGATACATTCCTGGATTGTCAAGGTTAGTCTTAGTTGAAAGGGTCTTCTCTTCCCAGGATTCCTCCTCCCAAAGCCAGACCTCTGGGGGACCAGCCTCTCCCCTCCCCCCATAGGCCCTCAGGCCACAGGGAAAAGCCCTGGCTCTTATCTGGCCAGACCCACCCAGACCTACCCCACCAGCTCTCCCCCAGGCCTGCAGTTCTCCCTGCCCCCGGGGGAGTTCAGCTGGAGCTGGGCTCCTCTCAAAAGGGTTTCCTGTTTTAACTCTTTAAACCTCTGAGTCCAAAACACTTCTAGCTCCTTTTCCCGGAGAGGTTGTTCTAGTTGCCTGTGGCCTCAGCCTGAAAGAGGCCTGCTGGGTGGGAGCCCAGGCCTTCCAAAGAGAGTTGGGCTTGTGGCAGGGCAAGCCATTCCTCAAAACGACCCACAAGGAGTTGCCTTATCACCCAGCAGTGCCACTCCTAGGTGTGCACCCAGGAAAACTAAAAACACATGGCCACACAATAACTTGTACGTGAATGTTCCCAGCAGCATGATTCACAACAGCCAAAAATGGAAAAAAAACAAATGCCCAACATACACAATGCGGTGCATCCACACACTGGAATGTCACTCAGCCACAAAAGGAACGAGGCTCTGACACAGGCCACAGTGTGGATGGACCTTGAGGACATCGTGCTCAGCGAGAGACGCCAGACACAGGAGGACACAGTGTGAGACTCCGTTTATATGAAATGTCCAGAACAGGCAGAGCCACAGAGACGGGAAGTGGACTCGTGGGTGCCAGGGACTGGAGGGGGGGAAGTGACTGCTGACAGGGACGGGGCTTCTTTTGGGGGTGATGAAATGCTCTAAAGTTGATTTTGGTGATAAGCTGCGCAACTGTGAAATTATCAAAACCACTAAATTGTACACCTTTAATGGGTAATTTTCATGGCATGTAAATTATAGCTAATAAAACTTTTTTTTTTAAATCATCCAATGAAGATTGAAAATGCAAAGCGTTGGCAAAGATGGGGCAACCAGAACCCTAACCCCTGCTGGTGCGGCTGCGTTGGAAAACGGTTTGGCAGGTTCTTATCAAGCTGCCCGTGCAGTTCCCCTGAGACCCAGCACCCCGCTGCTGGTGCTCACCCGAGAGAAACGTGTACGTGTCGTCCACGACAGCCTTGACAAGAATGTCCACTGTGGAACGAATAATTTGTGCTGAATTCAGGCGCTGGAATTCTGTGCAGCAGTGGAGAGGAGGCAGGGACCACCATGCACAACAGGCTGGCCCTCACAGCCACCGTGCCGGTGGGGAGAGGCAGAGTTAAAACCAAATGTGGGCCGGGCTCGGTGGCTCACACCTGTAATCCCAGCACTCTGGGAGGCCAAGGCAGGAGGATCATTCCAGGCCAGAAGTTCAAGACCAGCCTGAGCAAGAGCAAGACCCCATCTCTACTAAAAACAGAAAAATTAGCCGGCCGTGGTGGTGCACGCCTGTAGGCCCATCTACTAGGGAAGCTGAGGCGGGAGAATCACTTGAGCCCAGGAGTTTGAGGTTGCTGTGAGCTAGGCTGATGCCACAGCACTCCAGCCTGGGTGACGGAGCGAGACTCTGTCTCAAAACAAAAACAAAAACCGAAACAAAAATGTGCAATTCCAGATATGAGAAGTTCTAGGTCAGGCAGAACGCATCCACCATGTTAGGAATCCAGATGGGGCACTCTGGGGACAGTGGCTCAGATGGGGCTACCGGGACCCTTGGGGATGTTTTCTTGACCTGCGGACCCATCTCAAGGTGTGCTGTTTGCAGAATGCATCAGACTGGGTCTTGAGAAAGGAAGCCCTTTGCTGCAGGCGATAAAAATTCTACTCAGAAAATACAGCTGATTCTCATTGTTCCTGGTAGCTTTGTTCTAGAAAGTCACCTCCAATGTTGAAGGAGGGAACACAGACGAAGGTTCTGGTCAGCCTCTGGTCACAATATTTTCATCAATGGATCAACACATAACCTTGCTTTGTGTATGTTTTTGTTTAAAAACACCCAGAGGGGCTCACGCCTATAATCCCAGCACTTTGGGAGGTCCAGGTGGGAGGATCGCTTGAGGCCAGCACTTTGAGACCAGCCTGGGGCGACAGAGCAAGACCCTGTCTCTAAAAAAAA
>NW_012147864.1:3243602-3288974 GCF_000956105.1 Propithecus coquereli | reverse complement strand
ATGCTATATTTAGTACAAAGATATTCATGGTGTTAACATCTTTTGTGTATATTGTACCCTTTATCGTTAAAAACGCCTGACATTATTATTTTTTTTTTTTTCTGGTTCTCACTCTGATGGCCTCAAGCAATCCTCTCCCTCAGCCTCCCAAAGTGCTGGGATTACAGGTGTGAGCCACTGCGTCTGCCTAATTTTCTTAGTTTTGTTAATTTATTTTAAATTTGTATGTATCTGTTTATCCTTTTGTTTTCAATTGTGAAAGTCAATTTTAATAATAAATTTTAAAGCCCATCTTATTGAATATATAGTGTTTGTTCATTAACGTTGCACTAGAACTCATAGCTAAATGAAGCTTTTTTCTTTTTTAATTTTTGTTCACTTATTTATTTTAGAGATGGAGCCTCGATCTGTGGCCCAGGCTGGAGTGCAGTGGTGCAATCACAGCTCGCTGCAGCCTCCAACTCCTGGGCTTGAGCAATGCTCCCGCCTCAGCCTCCCAAGTACCCGAAGGAATCTTCCGTAACCCTGAGGCACATCACAGCCTGCTGCACTTAGGAACGCTAGACAGCACTACACACTTCAGCCCTGTGCTTGGGGGCCATTTTTAACAGTGAAGTCGCCAAAAAAAAGCACAAAAATACAAAAAACCATGGCACCAAACAACACACAGAAAAGGTCACTTCTCTAGGGCGCGGACTGGAACCAGAGTGGGGAGCAGCACCTCGTTCCACCTCAGCTCAAATTTTTCTGGGCTCTGCGCATGTCTGCAAATGACTACAAAACCACTGGGAGTACCCATCTACGATAAATGTTACAAATGACAACAAATAAATTTCAGCGAGTGGGTGAATTTGCAAATACGGACTCCATGAATGATGACAGTCTATTATCATTTAAGTCTGCACCGCACCGGGGCCACATAAAGTGGTCGCTCCCCACACGTGGCTACTTTAATTTAAATTAAATGCAATCAAATAACATTAAGCCCTTGGCTCCCCCACAGCCCCGACCAGATTTCAGGCACTAGGTGGCCTCCCTGACTGGAGACGGCCACACCTTCTAGCACCAAGCAGTTTCCGGCTTGGCAGGAAGCTCTGTGACACCGGGCTGGAGTGGACGGCTGTTTTTGTGTTATTTCTTTTTTCTTTATTTCTTTCGGGACACCGAGGTTGAACTCCCCTTATCAAAGGCCCCTGGCAATTCCTTGAGTCCCCACCCCATGCTGTGCCAGCAGCCAAGCCTGGAGCTGAGATCCGGCCAAACCGTGGGGTCGACCTGGTGGCAGGAGACCGTGGGTCATTTCACTGCCATAGGAAGTGTGTGTCCTGGAGAGGAGGGAGGGCCTGCAGGGACTGAGGGGGGATGGAAGGGGGTTTGGGGGTGGGGGAGGGAAGAGCAGCCTGAGGCTGTACCAAGTCTTAGCGGAGTGGGGTGGGGGCCTGACTTTGCTAGCCCCTCTCTATGTCTCTGTCTTTACATTGTCTACCCTTCGTGTGTGTCTGTCTTTGTGCACAAATATCCCCTATTTTTTTTTTTTTTTGAGACAGAATCTCACTCTATCGCCCTAGCTAGAGCGTCCTGGCATCAGCCTAGCTCACTGCAGTCTCCAACTCCTGGGCTCAAGCGATCCTCCTGCCTCAGCCTCCTGAATAGCTGGGACTACAGGCGTGAGCCACCATGACTGGCGAATTTTTCTATTTTTAGTAGAAACCGGGTCTTTCTCTTGCTCAGGCTGTTCTTGAACTCCTGAGCCCAAGTGATCCTCCTGCCTCAGCTCCCCAGAGTGCTGGGATTACAGGTGTGAGCCACCACGCCTGGCCAGAATGTATTAAAAAGACAAAAATATGCACAACTATGGTATATCAATAAAAAACACAAAAAACTATTAAAAAGAAGAGGAAGACCAGGGTCTTTCCAGCAAGTGCCGGCCTCCTTTGGCTGTGGTGGGGTCAGGCCATGCCCACCGGGTCCGTGTCACATGTGGGGCCTCCGCTGGGTGCAGGAAGCCCAGGCCCCAGAAGAAGACGGACGATAAACACATAAACAAGGACGGGCAGCCATCGGCAGCCCACACGGGCCCCGCAGGAAACAGCCATGGCGAGAGAGAAAGGCAGGAAGGGGCTGGGGTGGGCCAGGAAGCCTGGCTGAGAAGCCCAATTTGATCTGGGCAGGGAGGGCCAGGGCGCGTGGAGGTGGGGGAGAAAACCACGGGGGAACCGCGAGTCGCCGGTCGAATTGTGTCCCTAATACTTCTGTCCACGTGCTGCCCCAGGCACCTGTGAATGGGACCTTATTTGGAAATAGGGTTTCTGCAAACGTAAGTAGTTAAGATGAGGTCATTAGGGTGGGCCCAATTCAGATACTAGTGTTCGTAAAAGAGGAGGGAGATTTGGAGGCAGAACCCAGACCCTGGGGGAGAACGTGTCCTGTGTCGTGTCCTCCGCAATGACGGAGGCAGAGACTGGAGTGAAGTGGCCACAAGCCGAGGGATACCAAGCACAGCCCGCAAAGCCGGCAGCTGGAAAGGCAGGAAGGATGCTCCCCCAGGCATTCCCAGGCGTCAGCGTCCCTGGTGACAGGAGGGAACAGCGCACCCGCCGGCTTGCCTCCGCAGCCTTGCAAAATTTATTAAAAGGGAGATGTCTTGATACGGAGAGGGAACGTGAGACGCTGTAAGCGATCCCGTGGCCATCTGTTCCCCGTGTCCACGGGGTCATCCGCCGAGCCTGCCAGTCGGGGAGCCGTGGGCAGAGCGGGCGGCAGACCCAGCTCCTCGCTCACTCGGAGTGGAGATCCCAGACCTCCAGCTGCCACGTCCCAGCCGGGGCTTGTTCTGGGGAACATGTGGCCTTCCTGTGGTCCAATGCGGTCTGGACATCGTATTGCATTTTATCAATGGCAGGTCAAGTCCTGCTTGGTTAAAAAAAAAAAAAAGTCAAGCCTTGGGGAGGCTCAGTGATTACAGGGATGTAGGAAAGTGGTTGTTCTCACACACGGGCGATTCTGCACCCAGGGAACCCTGGGGATGTCTGGGGACATCTGTGGTTGACACTGGGGGGGCTCCCTGCATGGGCTGGGACGCTGCTCAGCACCTACAATGCCCAGGACGCCCACCCCCCAGGGAACGATCTGGACAAATATCCACAGTGCCCAGGAAGACCGTGCACTAAAGTGCAGAGTAGAGTTAAAAGCCCCCAGCCAGGCCAGTGGCTCAGCCTGTGATCCCAGCACTTTGGGAGGCTGAGGAGGGAGGATCACTTGAGGCCAGGAACTCGAGACTAGCCCTGGGCAACAAAGCGAGACTCCATCTCTACAAAAAACTTAAAATGAAAATAGAGTTAAAAGCCCCTGGTGTCCCCTGAAATTGAACTTCTCGAAGGTCAGGCTTCCACGGTGGAGGAGATGTGGGTGGGGTTGGGATAAGAAGCTAGTCCTGGAAGGAGCCGCCTAGAAGGGAAGTGCTCCCGCAGCTACACCCCAGGCTGCGGCCACCCCCAGTGTCATCACAGGTGACATGAAATGGAAGACAGCGAGCTCACGGTGGTGACATCCTGGCATCAATAGTTTATAGCGGGAAGCGGACACCTGATCTTGAGTCGCAGGCGGCCGGCTCGGGTGGCCTGGGTGCCACTTGCCCGGGAGAGGCTCCTTGCTGCCAGCCTGGGGAGGGGGACATCCCTGTCCCCCACTTGCAGTCTGGACACAAGTAGCAGGTGCCTGGCCTCAGCCCTGGAGGGGCTATATATATTCTATATGTAGAATATATATATATATATATATTTTTTTGAGACAGAGTCTCACTCTGCTGCCCGGGCTAGAGTGCCATGGCGTCATCCTAGCTCACAGCAACCTCAAACTCCTGGGCTCAAGCGATCCTCCTGCCTCAGCCTCCTGAGTAGCTGGGACTTACAAGCATGCGCCACCATGCCCGGCTAATTTTTTCTACATATTTTTAGTTGTCCAGCTGATTTCTTTGTGTTTTTTTAGCAGAGACGGGGTCTCGCTCTTGCTCAGGCTGGTCTTGAGCTCAAACGATTCACCCGCCTCGGCCTCCCAGAGTGCTAGGATTACAGGAGTGAGCCACCAAGCCCCGCCCATATATATATACACATATTCTAAATGCTGGCACAAAATTACTAAGTATCATTACATCAAATTTATACAACCCTGGGAGGATATAAGATAAAACATGAAAGGCTCTGCTCTCCTGGACCCCAGGGATACCAGCTCTTCGAATTTCACTCTTATTTGCTGCCAGACCTATTTCAAAGCCTGTTTTCAAACCCAGAATCTGCAGGGATCATATATCCATTTAAAAAACTTTTTTTACTATGTGGCATCACACAACTGTTACACATATTCTGTTGTTTGGTTTTTAAATGGGCTTAAGGGCTTTTGTATCCATTTTTTCCACGATACATTTAAAAACTAATTCTATGTCTCCCAGGCTTGTGCAGAAAATTGTTTAAAAATAGAGTTGGCAACACAAGCTCACTGCAGCCTCAAACTCCTGGGCTCAAGCGATCCTCCTGCCTCAGCCTCTCGAGGAGCTGGGACTACAGGCATGCGCCACCATGCCCGGCTAATTTTTTCTATATATTTTTTAGTTGTCCGATTAATTTCTTTCTATTTTTAGTAGAGAGGGGGTCTCGCTCTTGCTCAGGCTGGTCTCAAACTCCTGAACTCAAACTATCCGCCCGCCTCCTGCCTCGGCCTCCCAGAGTGCTAGGGTTACAGGCGTGAGCCACCGTGCCCAGCCTGGGCAACTTCCTTTTTATTTTGCACAAGATAACATAGGTCCCAACAATAGAAACAAACATACCAATGTGCAAGTATTTATCTCCAAAGAGTGGCCTCTGGGCTCAGGAATGTTCTTTGTCACTTCCAGATATTGTACAGGGTTCTAGCAAAGCAGCACAGAGTCTTGCCAAAGCCAGGCCAATGCTTTGGAAATACTTTTTTTTTTTAATCATCATTTTCTGCCGGGCGCCGTGGCTCACGCCTGTAGTCCCAGCTACTGGGGAGGCTGAGGCAGGAGGATTGGTCAAGTCCTGGAGCTGGAGGCTGCAGTGAGCTGCGATGACGCCACTGCACTCCAGCCTGGGTGACAGAGGGAGACTCCATCTCAAAAAAAAAAAAAACACTTCAAAGCTGAGGTCTCAGGTGATGAAACGAAGAACGAACGAAATGAAATGAGAAGGGAGGGTTTGGGGGCAGTTTCGATGGCGTCTCCCAGCCAGGCTCCGCACTGAAGTTCTCCTCCCTCCCAGGAGTCCCGCCAGGCTGCAGGGGTCTTGTGCGTGGGTCCGCTGGTGACCTGGGAGTTCTCTGCCGAGTCCCAGCCACAGGGCAGGGAGGAACCCGCCCGCATTCCTGTCATGCCTGCCCTCCCCCCACGTTGTGTATTTGTTTGCCTTAAATCAGCCTCTGCCAGAGTTCCTGTTTCCTCTTGGATCCCTGGTGGATTTGGGGACCGTTAGTAGATCCCGGAACCATCCTCTGCTGCCCTGAAATGTCCCTCCTGCATCCTCTTAGGGGCACCCATGCCTGGGAGGAGTCTGCCTTTGGGGGTGTGGCCCCCACGCCTCACAGGGCGCCCACCCCTGCCCTATGCTCCCCAGGACCCTCCGGGCTAAAACCCTCGCCGGCCCAAGGCCACCAAGCCACCGCCCGGGACATCCAGTCCTCCAGCCAGGGCCCGGCTCCTGCCTGCTGTGGTGGAGCTGAGGGAGATGGGAAGACCAGTTTCTGCCGCTTGCTGGCCGGGTTGGGTCTGGGCAGACGCTTCGGTCTGGACCCAGGGCAGGGGATGGGCATGTGGACCCCGCGTTAGCACTGCTTCAAGCCAGTGTCCCCAAAAAGGACACCAACACAGGGGTTAAAGTCACACACTTCCCAAAGGGCACTGGCAGGATCTGAACCCAGACCTGAACCTTGATGGTGTCATCTGCAAAGTGGAGGCAAGGATCACCCCGGAAGGTGGAGGTGCCTGGGCTGCAGTGACTGACAGTGTCACAGTGTTGAGGGGAGACCCTCCCAGAGTGACCGACCTTTGCCCTCTGTCCCTCTGGCATCCCCCAGAATAAATGAATAATAAAATTCAGGGCCTATCTGGGATAAAGTTCCTTTGCGCATGATCCTTTTGTTGCTACACGGCATTCACAAACATGTTGATAGAATTAAGCATTTTAGTGTGCGATTCAGTGGCATTTAGCACCTTCACAATGTCGTGTATCCACCACTTCTATCTAATTCCAGAACATTCCATCACCCCAAAAGAAAGGCCTGTCCCCAGCAGCAGTCACTCCCTGCCCCGTCCCCAGCCCCCGGCACCCACGAATCCACGTGCCGTCTCCGTGGATCTGCCTGTTCTGGACATTTCATGTAAATGGAGTCTCACACTGCGTGTCCCTCTGTGTCCGGCGTCTCTCGCTGAGCACGACGTCCTCATGCCCCTCCGCGCTGTGGCCCGTGTCAGAGCCTCGTCCCTTTCCGCGGCCGAGTGACGTTGCAGCGTGTGCAGGGACCGCGCTGGGTTTATGTGCTCACCTATGCGTGCACACTTGGGTCGTGTGCAGGTTCTGTGTGAACGCCCGTCTCAGCTACGTGGGGCTGTGGCTGGAGTGAAGTCGCGGGGTCAGACGGCGACCTTGTGTTTGCCTTCTGGAGGGGCTGCCGGGCCGTTTCCGCCGCCACCGCGCCGCCTGCGTCCACTCCCGCGGGCCAGCGCGGCGCGGTTCTGGGCTCCGGCCCGGCCCGGCCTTTGCAGCCCCCGCGGCCCGCGCCGGGGCAGCGCCGGGACGTCCGCACAGGCGCGCGTCACACCACGCGGTGTTTGCGTCGCGGAGAAGCCGTGCGCCTGCGAGGGGAATTGGGAAAGTTCTACAAGTCCGGGCGACGCGGCGGGGAGGCCCCGCCCGGGACTCCGCGGGCCGGAAAAACCGGTGTCTGGGTCGCGGCCTCCTCCCCCGAGAGGAGATTCCAGGAGGCCGACGATTTTCCCTGGTGGCTTCTCTCCACCGTCTTCTGTCTGGAACAGGGGAGGGAGAGCAGCGGAGGGCAGTCCCCGTGCCCGGGGCACCCGCTCTCCCTCCCCCGGGCCTCACTGCAGCTGGGGAAACTGAGGCACTGAGCTGTCTCCAAGATCCCTCCACGCGGATGTGCGGAGGCCCAGACTCCACCTCCAGCGGCCTCAGGGACGGAGCTGGGCGCTGGGGCACACCAGGGAGCAGGTGGGCACGTCCCGAGGGCTGAGCGCTCCGAGGACCGTAAAACCTGCCGACGTCGCTGACGTCGTCCACGCACACGCCTGCGCGTCGTCACAGCAACGTGGCTCGTAACAGCCAAACCCGGAAGCCACCAAGACGCCCCTCAGCAGGTGAACGGAGAAACAGACCCGGGTGCATCCAGACGGTGCAATATTACTCAGAGCTAAGAAGAAATGAGCTATCGAGCCCCAAAAAGACGTGGGGGAAACTTTCACTCGCAGGACTAAGCAGAGGAAACCCGTGCGAAAAGACCGCGTGCTGCAGGGTTCCAATATGTGCATCCCCCCTTCCCCCGACCCCTGGCAACCAATGATCTTTTTACTATTAATGCTTTCATAGTGTTGCCTTTTCCAGAAGATCCAAAATGTGCCCTTTCAAGAACTTAATTGTTACTGCAGACCTCATCAGAGCCTTTAAAATGCTACTGTGAGCCTCCAGTATAATATGTGGTTCTGGTGGGTGCCTGCCTGGAAGACATGTTCATTCTTGGGTAGGGTCCCCTGCTCTGCGGAGGGAGGCCTGGCTACCAGAGAGGAGACTGATGGGGGAGGGAGGCTGCACGCTGGGAAGTTTGGGAGACAAGCCAGCCCGCCTTGAACCCCCCACCTTTGCTCAACACTCCTGGAAGCAGGAGGGCTGCTGGCTTTCTCCCTCGACCGTGCACCCCAGATCATTGCACCAGGGGCCCCTCATCGACCAGCCCAGCCTGCCTGGAATTTTTTAAATAGCAGCTTAATTGAGATACAATTCATGTATCGTACACGTCACCCATTTAAATTGTAGAATCCAGTGGTTTTTAGTATAGTCATAGAGTTGTGCAACCATCACTACTGTAATATTAATTCCCAAACATTTGCATCGCCCCAAAGGACGCCCTGTCCCCATCAGCAGTCACTCCCCACCCCTGTCCCCCAGCCCTTGGTGACCCTAAATCCACTTCTTGTCTCTGTGGAGTTGCCTGTTCTGGATATATATTTTTTTTAATTAAAAAAAATTTTTCTTAGAGACAAGGTCTGGACTTCCAGGCTGGAGTGGAGTGGCGTCATCACAGCTCACTGCAACCTCAAATTCTTGTCCTCAAGCGATCCTCCTGCCTCAGCCTCCCGAGCAGCTGGGACTACAGGAGTGCACCACCACCACCACAGCCGCCTAATTTTTTATTTTTTGTAGAGGTGGGGTCTTGCTGTGTTGCCCAGGCTGGTCTCAAAATGTTGACCATAAGTGATCCTCCCTCCTTGGCCTACCAGAGTGCTGGGATTACAGGTGTGAGACGCTGCACCCAGCCCAAACACCTATTTTCGATTCCTTTGGGTATATACTCAGAATTTCAAGACCCCAAATATTTAGTGCCCAGAAAGGTGAGGCACTGACCGCCCAGCATGGACACACCACTGCTGGCTGTCCCCAGGGAGCCAGGGAAGACCCAGAGGTGGACCAAGGGGCCGGGGAACCGGGCACCCCAAGCTCGAGCGCAGCAGCCCCGTCCGAGGGAGCCCCTTTGGGTGCAGTGTTCTGATTCCACACCCCATAGCTGCGCAGGTGAGTGACCTACCGAAGCAGCGGCCAGGCTGGACAAGGTATAAACAATGGCCTTCTCGTCCCCAGTTTTCTATTTGGTTTGGCAGAAAACGGGGTTTGCAACTTCACGTAGAGGGTTTCATGCCAAACCTGCAGATTTGCTCAGAATTATCCTACCGTGAGCCAGAGGGTGTGTGTGTCTTCCGGAAACATCTTCCCAGTCTTCTACTCAAGTCAGGGACAAGAGCACAGAGCTGGGGTTCGAATTCTGACTCCGCGGTTGCTGTGCTGTGTGACTCAGGATAAGTCAGGGTGCTTCTGGGAACTTCAGAGTCTTCATCTGTGGTTGAAGCCAAGTTCATCCCCTGCACCCTGCTGGAGGAAAAGCTGATGTTACTGTTGGCAGACCATCTGCTCGGATGACTCGTACGATGAGCCTCCTTGCCTGCAAAATTTATTTCTAATTAAAACATTTAGTATTTTATTTTAAACAAATTGGTTTGATCGAATACACCACGAACGGACTCGAAAGGCAGACCGCAGACTGGGAGAGGAGACTCGCATCAGCCAACAGATGACTCGGGTCTAGAACATGCAAAGAACTTGCACAAATCAATGATTAAAAAACAAAACCCTAACAACTCAGTTTGAGAAAATGGCCCAAAAGACATGAACAGCAGACCCTGGAGGGGGACAGCTGGTGGCCGTGGGACGTACTCGACCGTGCCCATCCACAGAGGAATGCGGTGCCACCGCACGGCCAAGCAAACCATGCTCCTGGGGACTGGCCCTCCCCGGGGGGTGCAGCAGGGACAGTCCCGGCGGGGCACTCCTCACTGGCCTGCTCAGCTGCTGACGGCTAGGCTGGAAAGCGGGGCTCTGTTGTCGTTTGGGGAGGGAAATGAGGCCAGGCGAGCGGAGCACCAGGGCACCCGCCCCTCCTCCACCCATTCATCTAGCAAACATTTATTCAGCACCTAATGTGCGCCGGGCCACGGGCAGGGTGCACCCTCTGTGCCCTCCAAGTTCAGTGTCCTGGGGGCCGTGAGCCTGGGGGACCCCTCCTACCTGGTGTCCCAGCCTGACACAGGGACCCAGCCTCCAGGGGCCCCCCCGCGGGCTGCCGCTCACGGGACCCATCAGGCAGCTCCTCTCTGGGTGTCAGGTTCCTTGTCGGTGAAATGGGGATAACGAACCTTCCTGCTTCGTGGGGTCGTTGTGGTCAGTCACTTACTCAACCGTTTTCCTCAAGCAACTGCCGTGCGATGAGGGGACAGTCGGCAAAGACGTCAAGGTGGTGAAGGAGCCCCGGGGACATGTGGGGAAGGTGTCCCAGTTGCAGGCACAGCCCACACAAGGACCTGGGTCAGGACCTCGCCTGGCGTGTTGGAGGCACAGCAAGGAGGCCTGTGTGGCTGAAGCAGAGTGAGGAGGGAGAGAGAGGGAGGAGAGGAGGGCGGGGAGGGGACGGGGTAGGTCGTGCAGGGCCTGGTGGGCTTCAGGGAGGACTTGTGCTTTGACCCCGAGGGAGGTGGGAGCCATGGAGGGCTGTGGGCAGAGGAGGGACAGGACTGACTCAAGTGCTCATGGCGCCCTCTGGTGGCAGCTTCAGGGAGGACAGACTGGGGGGCGAGGGCGGGATCTGGGATGGGGCGGTGGGGACTGGGGTGGTCCAGGGATAGACGATGGGCCCATCCCAGGTGAGGGCAGGTCTACATAGCGTGATTGAGTAGAGTTTCCCTAAACATGCAATAAATGGGAGTTCCTGTGATTCCCTTGTTAGTAACACGACCAGCACTGGAAGGCCTGAATGAATGACTGACTGAATGAATGAATTGGGGGCTGTGTTGCCTGTGGACTTTGGCCTCAGGCCAAGGGGAGCCCTAGAAAGTTGTAGAGGGATAGGGGAGTGCGGTGGGGTCGCTCGGAAGCTCCCTGGCCCTGCCCTGCTCTGACCCCCTCCAAATCCCACGGGGCAAGTTGCCCACAGTGGCGAACTATGGTGGCTCACGCCTGTCATCCCAGCACTCTGGGAGGCCGAGGCAGGAGGATCACTTGAGGCCAGGAGTTCGAGACCAACCTGAGCAAGAGCAAGACCCTATCTCCACTAAACATAGAAAAATTAACCGGACATTGTGGTTCCTGTAGTCCCAGCTGCTGGGGAGGCTGAGGTAGGAGGATGGCTTGAGCACGGGAGTTGGAGGCTGCAGTGAGCTGTGATGACACCACTGCACTCCAGCCTGGGTGACACAGCCAGACTCTATCTCAAAAAAAACAAAAACAGAAAAAACAAAAAACCAAAAAAAGAACAAAAATTTAAACCTAAAATAATGCTGTGAGTTTCAATACACCTACTTTTCAATTTTTCCTTTTTTTCAAACTACTTTAATGTTTTGTAATAAATAACCATTAACATATATTAAAATTTAAAATACATAAAAACACGTATAGAAGGAGGCCCGTTTTCCTCCTTGGTCGGTAGGAATTGGTGCAGCCCTGTTCACCAGCACCATCGCCCCCTCTGTTGCCGCCAGCAGCCTACGAGTGTTTTGTGGGCAAAGGGGCTGGTTTTACTCCTGTCTGGGCCCCCAAAGGTGCTGGGAACACACCCACCAGTTGGAAGAACTGGAACGCAAAAGAAGCGGCCCGTAGGTTTCCCCGCAGGGAGGGCGAGAGCTGGCGCCACATCCTTGGTGTTTGCCGCCCTCTGGTGGCAGCGTGCATCTGCTCCTCTCTGCCTCAAAGCAGGAAGTTGCATCTAAGTCCCTGGTTGTCTGGTGAGGAATCACTTACCTACTTGGTCAATAGCAACAACGATCAACATTTATTCAGCAGTGATTGTTTTTCAGGCACCTGGTAACCCTCATAACATCCCCTGGCACGGTGATGTCAGTGTGGCTACCTGTACTGACAGATAAGGAAACTGAGGCTGAGAGAAGGGGTCGACCTTGCTCATGGACACCTGGGGATAAGTGGCAGAGGGGGGACTTGATCCTGGGCTGGGAGCCTGAGCTCTCAACAGTGAAGAGGAACCTGAGGATGCTACTTGGAGCCTGGAGCCAGCTGAGCCTGAAGCTGGCCTACTCAGACATTTCAGTTACGGGAACCAGTAAATCCCCATTTTTGCCAAAGCTGGTTTGAGTTGCCATCGAGAGACCCTTGGCCACTGCCAAACTGACATTAGTCCAAACCCTGCTCCCTGCCACCCACTGTGTGAGCCTGCATGAGTTACTTTACCTCTCTGATCTCACGGCCCCCTCTGTGCTGTCCCTCCGGGAGTACAGTGGGCATTGACCTTCCTCTAAGCTGTCACTGCTCATAAGATCTGGGCTATACAGTTTATGTCTATGGATGCAATGCTTTCTTACCACTTAGAATTTTCTTTTTCTTTTTAAAATTTATTCATTCATTCATTCATTTTTAGTAGAGGTGGGGTCTCCCTCTTGCCCAGGCTGGTCTCAAACTCCTGGCCTCAAAACTGGTATTACAGGTGTGAGCCACTGTGCCGGCCTTAAAACGTTTTTAAGTGCATGATACAAAATACAGTGCTTCGTCACGCACGGAACGGGGGTCTCTGGCACCTTCGGCTCAGACGAGCCTTGTGCAACACAGTTTGATCCCTGGAGTGACGTCCTCACTTTTTTTTTTTGAGACAGATCTTGCTCTGTTGCGCCACCATGCCCGGCTAATTTTTTCTATACAGATTTTTAGTTGTCTGGCTAATTTCTTTTTTTTTTTGAGACAGAGTCTCACTGTGTTGCCCGGGCTAGAGTGCCGTGGCATCAGCCTAGCTCACAGCAACCTCAAACTCCTGGGCTCAAGCGATCCTTCTGCCTCAGCCTCCCGAGTAGCTGGGACTACAGGCATGCACCACCATGCCCGGCTCATTTTTTCTATGTATTTTTAGTTGTCCGATTAATTTCTTTCTGATTTTTAGTAGAGATGGGGTCTCGCTCTTGCTCAGGCTGGTCTCGAACTCCTGACCTTGAGCGATCCTCACGCCTCGGCCTCCGAGAGTGTTAGGATTACAGGCGTGAGCCACCGTGCCTGGCTGTGATGTCCTCACTTTTTCTGTATTTATGGTGAGATATAAGTCAGGGTCCTGCCCACCCGCCAGTGGACAAACAACGTGGTGCATCCACACGTGGAATATCACTCAGCCACGAAAAGGGACAAGGCTCTGACACAGGCCACAGCGTGGATGGACCTTGAGGACGTCGTGCTCAGTGAGAGACGCCAGACACAGAAGGACACGCAGTGTGAGACTCCGTTTATATGAAACGTCCAGAACAGGCAGATCCACAGAGACGGGACGTGGATTCGTGGTTGCCCGGGGTTGGGGAGGGGGTGGGGGTGACTGCTGAGGGGATGGGGTTCCCTTTGGGGTGCTGGAATGTTCTGGGATTACATAGAGGTGGTGGTTGCACCACTCCGTGAAGATACTAAAAACCACTGAATCGTATGCTTTTGAGTATACAATTTTATGCAATGAGTGAGTTCTGTGTGGTGAGTAAATTTCATCTCACAAGAAACAAAATCACAAAAACCACTTCATGGAGGGTGGAGCTTGATGTGCCGTCTGCACTGAACACGCCCAGATCACCGGCTCTCGGGGGAGAAGTGATGTTGTGGCCCCCAGAAGCCCCAGTGACCTGTCGCCACCCCGAGGGGGACCAGCACCCTGTGTGCTGGTGGGCAAATTCCCGTCATTGCCCACGCCCTCGGGGACAGCGGTGGGACGCCAGGCTGGGGGTTCCTGCGGCTTAAATGTCTGAGCTTCAATCTGAACGCTAGGGTAGGAGGGAGCCTCCTGGAATGTGACCTGCCGGCTGCAACCTGCCCCTGTGGCCCCGTCCCCCAGCCCCAGATGGTGGCCAGCTCCTCTTTCAGCCTGAACTGGGAAACCGCATCCTGCTTCTGGCACCGAACAAGGGAAGCCGTGGCTGGGCTGAGGGCAGGCTTTAAGGCTTTGGGATGGGGTAGGGGGAGAGAGAGGGAAAAGAAAGAGAAAGAGAGGGAAGGGAGTGACAGAGAAACTAACCCTAACCCTAACCCTAACCCCTGCTTCAGAGATGCAGAGACAGATGCAGAGAGAGCTGGGGACAGCAGGCGCTGGCTGAGATCCAACCTGGGGTTAGGGTTAGGGTTAGGGTTAGGGTTAGGGTTAGGGCGGTGACCCAGCGCAGGATGGGAGGCAGGGGGTGCATGGTGGTCTCTGAGGCAGGATCCTCCTGTAGAGGCCAGAATTGGGAGCGGATGTCACTTCCTGCATGGAAGCGGCGCTCAGTGGTGTTTCTGGAACTTCCACAACCCGGGGGCACCGGACAGCCGAGAGGGATGCCGGGAGGCCTTGTGCAGGGGGCAACCTGTGCAACAGTCCTGGGCAGCCCTGAGCAGAGGTGATGGAATGTTGATGGAGAAGGGGGGACATCGAGACCCTCTGTGGTGGGCAGAACAATGGCCCCCAAAATGTCCACATCCTGGTACCTGGGGTCTGTGGGTGTGTCACCTCCCATGGACACAGGGACTCTGCAGATGGGATAAGGATGTTGAGATGGGAGGTCACCCTGGATGACCCAGGGGCCCAGTGTCAGCACAGGGTCCTCCCACGAGGGGGCAGGAGGGTCGGAGGCAGAGAGACTGGAAGACGCTGCACTGCTGGCTCTGAAGGGGGAGCAAGGGCCCCGAGCCGAGGGACGCCAGTGGCCGCTAGACGCTGGGAAAGGCGGGAGACGGTTCTCCCTGGAGCCCCCAGGAGGGACCGGCCCTGCCACACCTTGATTTTAGACTTTTGCCCACTGGAAGTGTCAGGTAATAAATGTGTGTGGCTTCAAGGTTTGTGGTGATTTGTCACATTGGCCGATGGAGACACAGCCTCCCAGCAGAGGGACAGAGGGCGGGGCTGGGCACCCGGGAAGACGGGATGGGAGGTGCTGGACAAGCCCTGCGACCCCCTCCCCAGGGTGTCTGAGGCTCCTCCTTCCTGCAGGAGACACGGCCGGCCCCACACTTGGTTCCTGGGGTTCTACCTATGGACACACACCCTGCCTCCCCCATCAGACCGGGATGTCCCCGGGGACGGGGGCCCTGCCTCCTCCCTCCATCTCTGCCCTGTCCAGACACAGCCCCTCCACCCCGTTCCCTGGCTGACCCGGGGCCCCCACAGCCCCGCCCCTGCCCCAGCTATTTCGGGCCCACATCTGCCTGGCTGGGCCTGGCGCGGGCCTCCCTGAAGATGGGTTCCTTAAAATAGCCGTTGCCGCAGTTTTCCCTGCAGCAGCGGGCGCTGCGGGGCCAGGGCCGGGCCAGGCCGCCCAGGGCAGGAGTAACGCCAGCTGCTCCCAGCAGGGCCGGGGGACCCTGGGGGCCAAGGCTTGTTCTGGGGGAGGTCTGAGGACATGTTCCTGCCACAAGGTGCCAAATCTGACATCAGTCCCCCCCTGTGCTGACAGCTCCACATAAATCAGTCTGTCTGCCTGGTCCTACCATTATCCTGTGTGTGGAGGGGAAACTGAGGCAGGGGTAGTCAGAGGATCCCCAAGGCCACACAGGTCCAGCATCCACAGACTGACCAGCAGGACGCAGCCTCCCTGGGTGTGAGCTTGGTATACACGTGGAGCCCAATTAATCACCCCTCCAGCATCCCTTGCCACCAGGCGGGCTGGGGATTCAGCAAGTGCTTACTAAATGCTCCAAGCACCACCACCGACGTGGTGGGACGGGGCCAAGTGAGTGGTTGGGGGAGGTTGGGCCCAGGGCCCGGCATAACAGAGGCGGCCACTCGCGATTCAGTCACTCAACAAGCACGAACTGAGCCCCTACTGCATGCCGGATGCCGGGGACGCCTGACGTGGCCCCGACAGCCCATCACGGGGCTCACAGCCCAGTGGGGTGGGGCCCAATGTCGCCCAGAAAATGCAGACAGGGAGGCTCCGGTGCCTCATCGCAGCAGGCAGGGGCTGGGCAGGCGGCTCTCCAGGTTTATTTCATGGCGGACGCGGACAGGCAGTTTGCGGTGGGGCAGAAAGACCCCCCTTCAGCCCCCAGATGGAGAATTTTATCTGCCAGGCAAAGGGGGACCCTCCTCCCGGGACTCCACTGATGTCGGAGCTTATGCCCCCAGGTGTTGCTGGGGACACCAAGGGGAAGTTCGAGGGCCGCACTGGGTCCCCAGTCCCGGAGGCCCAGGTCTCGTCCCTCAGATGGCGAGATACCCAGGTGTCCCCTCGCGGTCCGGATTTCTCAGACCCGCAGCTGCCCAGGCGCCGGCACCGCCATGTCCCTCGCCGCGGGGCAGAAACAAACCATGTCTGCAGTTGGCGGCTCCTTATTTCCCGGACCCCAGAGCGTTTGGCGAAGTCTCACAAGCAGAAAGGATTGGCACGAGTCCCTTTTCATCCCTAGCTGTAGACCCCAAAAGTAGAAACGTTTTTCCAGGAAAATAAAAAACAGAAAAGAAAACCCTCCAGCCCCAAACGCATCCGCACGGGGATTGTTGGCAGGAGACTTGCGGTTCTCGGATTGTGGATTGAAACAGGGACTATCGGCGACGGTGGGGGGCTCGGGGCACGGGCTTGGCGGTTCCCACGGGGGTCAGGGCAGGAGGGGGGCTCGCCGGCCCTGGGCTTAGTCCTCGTCCTCACTGGCGTAGATGCCGGACTCCCAGCGTTGGGCCATGGTGTTCTTGTGGCGGGTCACCCGCGTGGCTTCCAGGATCTGCACGAGGGGCATGAAGTCCCCCATCAGGATCCTAACCGCCCCCAGACATCTCCCCTCACTGCCATCCCATAGGCCTAGAAGAGGGGTAAGGTAGCACAATCCCCTCCTCGGTTTCAAACCCTCTACTCATAGTAACGTGACCGAGAAGTGTGGTGACTCATGCTGCGTTCCACAGCAGGGAAGACGCCTGGGTCTGGCGTTTTGGATTCAGCTCAAGGAGGGCCACAAACGTATTCCGTAAATCAACTGGGGGAGCTGGGCTTCTGCACACACGCAGATGCCTCCCTCCCTCAAAGAAAGTGACTTTGTTTGGGGTCTAATCTGCTCGAAAGCCTCCACCATCTGGTAAAGAGGTGGCACCTGGACCTTTCTCCTAAGCCACACCTGTGGCAGGCATCACGAGCAGATCACAGCAAAATCCACCTAGGCAGACAGTAGCAATTGAGAAGATACCAGAACAGTCCCCACGCCCTGGAGACAGGGGGTTTCAATGGCCCCTGTGTGCCCCGACCTGGGAGAGGGAGGCCTGAGCCCTCGCCCCCAGGAGTGCACTCACCTCCGAGTTGATGCCGTCCAAGGGGTTGATGCCAGCGTACTGTGGGGAAGGAATGAGTCAGCTGGGGCTCTCCTGCCCCGCCCGGGACTCCACACCCAGCCCCTCCGTCAACACGTGGGGCAGAAGCGAAGGCGTTCCCTGCCCATGGAGTCGCTGCAAGTATCCCATGATCAACCCAGGCTCAAGGCCACCTACCACACTGTTCCCTCATGCTGTTCCCTACAGTGCAGTCTCTGCCCAACATTCCCAATGATTATATTTCCCTTATAAAAATGACAGTGGCATCTGTGGCTCTCTGTGGCCGGGCCTTGCTCCGAGCGCCTGATACACACGACCCCGTTTCATCCTCCTGCAGAGGGTCAGACGGGGCCCCACTTTACGGAGGAGGAGACCTGAGACCAGAGAGGGGCAGCAGCTTGCTCAGGGCCACACAGCCAGCAAGCGGCAGGGCTGAGATCCGCACCCAGTCACTGGTCCACATCCAGTCTCCCAGGTTGGTGCTGTGAGCAGCAGGTGAGGGAGGCCGGGGTGCGTGTCCCTCTCTGTGGTGTCCAGGGGGAGCCCAGGGAGGGTTGTGGCCTCTTGATTACAAAGGCGGGGTTTGGGGTCAGGCTGGGGTCGTGAGCTGCGTGACCTTGGGCATGTGAGGACACCGAGGGGCTGAAGCTGTGGTTTGTGCCATGTGCTGAGTGGACGCGTGGCACATCATACGTGCAGCGCGGATGACGATGTTAATAATAAATAAAGGTGAAAATAGTAAACACATTCAAATAACGATGGTGACGGTGATGACAGATTGTCACCGTCCTCCTCTGAGCAGAGCCTGCCCTGTGATGACTTCACAGTGGGGAAAAAGACCCCTCTACGTGGCCTCCGAGAGCAGAAGCCCAGAGCTGCGGAGATGCCGGTTTATCGCCCTGTACCTGACTAGGGCACAGTCCTGGGCGGGGCAGTGACAGAGACAGTGTGTGAACAGAGGTCACACTTGGGTCACCTCGGCCTTGACTGGGGGCCATCAGACCTCAGCCTGGGCCCTGGGGGCTGACGCCAGACTCACCCACTGCTCCTTCTTAATTCTCCACACGGGAGCGCCATCTGCCGCGTCTTCTGTCGTCCACACCACACCCGAGTGCAAGTGGACGGGGCTGAAGAAGGGTGACTCCGACACCGAGTAGCTGCCCGTGATGCCTGTGGGCACAGGAGGAGGAGGGGGCATTGGGAGGGCGGAACCTTGGGGAGACCCCAGCTCGGGATATGGTCTCTGACCAAGCGGCCAGAGAAGTTAGGGAGACGGGGGGTTGGGGGGATGGACAGAGGGCCACGAAGCCAGGTGAAAAACATTATTTAAGGCCAGGTGCAGTGGCTCACACCTGTGATCCCCGCACTCTGGGAGGCCGAGGCGGGAGGATCACTTGAGGCCAGGAGTTTGGGACCAACCTGGGCAACATAGCAAGACCCCATCTCTACAAAAAACAGAAAAATTAGCTGGGCCTGGTGGCGCCTGTAGTGCCAGCTACTCGGGAGGCTGAGGCAGGAGGATCCCTTGAGCCCAGGAGTTGGAGGCTGCAGTGAGCTGTGATGATGCCCCCACACTCCAGCCTGGGAGACAGAGGAAGATTTTGTCTCAAAAAAAAAAAAAAAAAAGAAAAACATTATTTCATATTGACAAGAAGGAGCTATGGACCAAGAGGTAAAATGTCAGTGAACATTTATGCGCCTAACAAGACACCCAAATTCATAAAGCAAAAACCTCAAGGCAGAATCGACAGCTGTCTCCAAAATCTACGGCTTAAGTGGACAGGGGGAGAGTGGACGGGTCAGGGGGAGACGTTCCGCCGACCCCAGCCCTCCTGACATCCTCCAACTGCACCTCCCCACCCTCTTCTGCTCCCACCCGAACCCCTGGCTGGGTTGCCTTCCCGAGGGCCCCTCCTCACCGGACGCCTGGGAGGAGCTCCTGGAGTCTCGGTCACAGCCCTCCCCGGGCGTGGGGGAGAAGACCTCGGGGAAGAGAGCGTTCCTCCTCTCCTCTGCCACCTCCCGCTCCCGGCGCAGCACGCTCTCCACCTCCCTCTCCAGCAGATCAGACGACTGGGACCTCTGCAGCCTCCACGCCGGGTCCCTGGGCCCCTCCCAGCCCCGGACGTGGGGGGCCTCGGCCTGCTGGGGCACATCTGGGGCCCTGAACCGCAGGGGGCGCAGGCGGAAGTACTGCCTCCGCAAGACACCCCCATCGGCTGGCGGGGGTCCCCGGGGGGGCTTCGGGCTCTCCTGCTGTATGCTCAAGGGCTTTCCAGAGGATTCCGAGAGATGCTTCCCGGACCCCACGGCCTTGGGAGAGGACGCAGCCTTGGCCTCCTCCGCGGAGAGGTCCCCAGGCTTGCCGTATGCACTTCCGAGGGCTGAGAGCCCCAGCTGGGGGCTCCCGGGGTTCAGGTATGGCTGGTAGGCGTCAGGCGGGATGCGGTTCACCTTCCTCACCTCTGGCGCAGGGTCGGCTGCTCGGGCGTCCGGGGTGGGGCCGAGGACGGCATCCGAGCTGAGGGCTCTCTGGAGCCCAGGCTGGGAATCCTCCGGGACCCAGTCGGACGCGGCCGGCCGGCCCACCTGCAGGCCCTCCCGCCGGTGGTCCTCCTCGCGCTGGGTGCCTTGCGCCATGTCCCGCTGCACGTAGAGAGACGGGCGCCCCCTGTCCCGCCAGGGCGCAGAGGTCAGGCTCACCCTGGTCAGCAGCGGGCGGGCGCGGATCTCCACCAGCTCCTGGGGGCCGGCCGCCCGCTGAAGCCCCCTCTGCTCTCGCAGGTCTGCCTCGCGCTCCTGGGCCAGGCGGATCTCCCGCTCGATGGGCGTCTCCTTGGGCGGCCCCGGGGAGTCGGCCCGGTCGCCCCCGGCCTGGATTCTGGGCTGTGTGGGCAAACCTCGGGGATGCTTCTCTGCCCCGACCGCCGCCTTCACCTGCGGCTTGAGGGGGACCACAGACCCGTTGGCCAGGTGGGGCCCGTTGGAGGTCTTGGGAGCCTGGCTGGTGCCCGGCGGGGCACGTGCAGGGGGCCCCCTGGCCGGGGTCTTTCCGGGGCCCTGCTTGTTGGCCTGCTCCAGGCTCAGGAACTGCTGCCTCGCCGCCAGGAAGTCGATCTGCTCCCTGTCCACCGCGTCCTCCTCCGGGCGTGGGGGCCGCAGTGGGCCGGGGGGCCGGAGGTCTCCCTGGTCAGGGGTGCCCCGGAGTGTGGCCACCGTGCCGCTCTTCTTGACCGCCTGGCCCTGGACGACGGCCCAGCGCTCCCGCTCCAGGTCCCACGGCCTCCCGGAGAGGGTGTCCTTGGCACCCCGGTGGTACCCCTGCACCTCCAAGTCCTCCTCGTCCTCCGGCTCCACGGCGTAGCTGTGCACGCCCCAGGACACCCCTGTCCTCGCAGCGTCCTGCCAAGCTTCCCCGGGTGTGGGCCATGCCTTCGGCTCGTCCTGGCCCCAGCCGCCGGCCTCGGATCCCACGCCCACCAGCCGGAAAGTGTAGCGGGTGTCCCCGTCGAGCACCAGCCCGGTGACTCGCGGCGAGCCGGGAGTGGCCAGGATGGGGTATCTGGTCACTCGGTCCATCTCTTCGGGGTGTGGAGGCCTCTGGGCGCTCTGAGGGAGGAGGAGAAGAAAGGGGACACCCCGGGTCGGTGTACGTGGCCGGGGGATCACTTCCAGCCCCTCAAAGGCAGAAGCCGCAGCCACACGTATCCACCTCTCCCAGCCACGCTCCCTGTCCGCCCCGTGCTCACGCTGAGACCCTTCTGCGATTATTTTCATTCGACATTTGCAGATGGCCCTTGCTGAGCAATGTCAGGTGGGGAAACTGAGGCCTGGAGAGGGGCAGTGACTGGCAGCGGCTCCAGTTTCCCAGCTCCCACATCCCGATCTCTCCCCTGCACCCGCTCAGCTGGATGCCTTGTCCCATCCCAACCAACACCCCGCCCCCACCCCGCACCATAAAGCCAGGATGGGCAGGGGAACGCCCTGGACCTTGTCATGCTGGGCCCCGGGCGGGGGTGCGGAGCCTCCAGGTGGCACCCTGACCCAGTGACCCTGGCCCTCTCCCAGGGGTCCAGGTTCCAGGAGCCTTCTGGAAGCTCGCACCCCTGCCCTCACACTCCTGTGCTCCCGGCGGCCCCAGGTTGCAGTTCTCCGGCCTGGCCCAGGAGTACAAGCGCACTGTCTGGCCTCAGCACAAACCCCAGATGCCGCGGGTGCCTGTGCTCCAAACCCAACCTCCTCCTGCACTCACAGCTCCTGGCCTCGAGGCCCCGGGAGGGACACCTCCTCCAGGAAGCCTGCCCCGTTGTCCCTCCCCCAGAGCCCATCACCAAGGTCCCTTACATGCCGGGGCCTGCACTGAGCACCCAAGTGTTAGGCGTCACCTTTGACAACCGAGGACAGAAAGGTTCCCTGAGGGCACAGGCACTTTGGAGCTTCCAAAACAGCCCTGTTGCTCCTGGGTCTGCCGGAGCTGTTACTTGGACCGCTGCCTTCACAGCCACTGGGTTTAAGGCCCAGCCGAGCCCAGCCGAGCCTCGATCCCCAGGGGCGATGAACACACAGCCCTGCCCAGACCTCTCCTCGGCGGCCCTGCGCCGACCCCGAAAAGTTGGGCAGGTGTCTGTCCCGTCCCCACACCTGGGGGCTCCCCGGGGAGGGCAGGTGCAGGTGACAGCCAGGGGGTCTGCTGAGTGAGCGGACGCACGTTTAACCCATTAGGATTCAGGATCCATGGCAGACACCAACTGCCCGTGCAGCCTTCAGGGCGCGGGTTCCCAGTGGGGCAGGGCGGGGGTGGGGGTGTCCCTTCCTCCCTGCTCATTCCTCCCAGGTGATTCACTCAGGCCGAGCGAGGCCTGCGGGGTGGGTGGGGCTCACGGCCCTGCCTCAGGTTCAAGGTTACAACAGAGGAAACTGAGGCCCAGAGAGGGGAGGCTGCTGGCCCCAGGTCACACAGCAATGACAGCAGCAGGTACCGATAGGGGCCCTCCTGCCTCTTACAGGAAGCCTCCTGGGCTGATCCACCCCGCCCCGCCCTGCACCTTCCCGATACCTGACTGAAACCAGGTTTATGGTCCCTGGTGCCACATATCTGCTTCCTCATCACGCCACTGGCCGCCCGCCCCGGGCAAAGGCCCCCTGCTGGGGCTGGGGCTGGATAGGGCGGGTCCAGAGCAGGGACCAGGGCTTCTTCTGTTCGGTCCCTTGGGCTCCTGGCCCCATGGGCTCTTGGCAGAACAGAGCCCCCCATGCTTGGAGCCACGCCGGCCCCTTGGGGTCCCAGCCTGAGCCCCTGCCCAGTCCCCCACACCCAGGCTGCGCCCCTCTCTGATGCACAGCTCACAGGTGGAGCCCCCCACCCACCCCAGCCGCACCCAGGCAGAGTCCCCAGCACCCTAGGTGGAGGGAAGCTGCTCCCACCTGGACACAGCCCACCCCTCCTCCCACATCTGGGAACTGCACCCCAGCCCCCCAGGAACTGCCCAGAGCCTCCCAAGCAGGGGCCTGGCCGGTGCCCACAAGCATCTCCCGGAAGTCCCTGGGATTTGCAGAACCACTGGGCCTCTGGGCTCTGGCTGTGGGTGGGCCCACCTGGCCCGGGGTTCAGGGCTTTGAGGCCCAAGGCCTGGGGTGGAAACTGAAGCCCCTGCAAGGTTCGGGGATGGGGCCTCTGCTCCCCAGGGGTGGGGGGCGCCGGCACAGATCTTAAGGTCTCAGATCCAGCCTGGGTGTGGAGTGAAGGAGACCCCCCAGCCTCGACCAGGCCAAGTGGCCCACGGCCCGCCATGCACATGGCCCCCCTATGCCAAACACAGCCCCAGCCTCGCCAGACCCCACCCTACGGGACCCCAGCCCAGCCCCAGCCTCGCCAGACCCCACCCCACGGGACCCCAGCCCAGCCCCAGCCCCCGGCCTTACCAGCCCCTGTCCCCAGAGTCACTGGCCCCCGGCAGCCTCCCAGCCTCGGCTCAGCTCAGCGATGGGCACGGAGGCCTCCCAGCTCTGCCCGCCCACCAGGTTGCCAGGGCACAGAGGCCCCACCCAGGGGAAGCAGGTGTCCCCTTCCTCTCAGCTCCACCTGGGCTCAAGAAACAAAGTCCAGGGGCGGAGGGAGAAAGACGACACCAGGCTGGGCAGGGGCAGGCGCCAGGCCCTGGGCTGCCTGCCGTGGGCCCAGGGCCCCTATCCAGTCCCCTGGAGCCGGAGTTCAGCCTGGAGCCTCCCCTACTGCTGCAGCCCCCTGGGCCTCCCACTGCCTCTCTGCGCTGCTCAGAGGGGCACACCACTTGTCCAGGGGCACACAGCAGCTGGGGACCACAGCTGCCTGCGTCTCCTATGGGGGGAGGGGCTGTCCCGCAGACCCCCGTGCCACCTGGCCCAGCCCAGCCTTTGGGGCCACCCCCTTCCCTGTACAGGCAGGGCTCAGTAGGGCCTGGGCTTGAATCCCCACTAAACTCTCTGAGCCTTGTTTCCTCCTCTAAGAATGGGGACAGCACAGTAGTGGCCCCAGGCCCCTTCCTTGCTTGTAGAGACCAAACCAGGCCATCAAAAGGCCTCAGGGAGAGAGGAGGACACTGAAGGCCCCAGGCATTCACCTTAACCCTAACCCTAACCCTAACCCAGTTCTGGGTCAAGGAACAGAGAACCTGCCAGGGCCATGGGCTGCCCAGCATCTGTGGGAAGGTTGGGACACGGGGCCCAGCACTGTCTACGGGGCGGGGGACACAGTGGAGGTAGCTCAGGCTTCAGTCCCCGAGGCTGGGGCTCTGTCCTGACTTGCCCCTTGGCTGGCTGTGGGACCCCTCTGAACCTCAGACTCTTCTTCCAGCTCCAAATCCAGCAGGGCTGTGTGGCGGGGTGGTGGTGGTTAAAGGACAGATCGAGAGAAAAGCCCACCCCAGAACAACAGCTTGAGCCCCTAACACTGCCGGGAGGCCCAGCCTTCAAGTCCCTCCAGCCCTGATTTGCAGATATGAAACTGAGGCACGGAAAGCTTCAAGTCCTGCCTAAGGGCACAGAATGGCCAGTGGTTGGGCTGGGCTTTGAACCCGCATTCCCTCTGTTGTATGCACTCCACCACGCTCACCTCCTCACATGGGGAAACTGAGGCCCCGGAGGACAACCATCCTCCCCCAGGCTTAGGCTGGCCTCCCACCGGGGTTCCTAAATCCTGTTTTATGGGTGGGGAGACCAAAGCCCAGGGTGGGCAGCAGCTCCTCCAAGACCGCACCGCGAGATGGAATGGGCGGTGGGCTCCGCGAGCACGCAGGCAGGCCCTGCAGATGCCTCCCCCTGCACCCTGTTTCCCAGGGGCTGGTGTCGCCAAGAGCTTGGGTGGTGGCTGCGGGGACCATTCCACCGTCCCTGGGGCTGAATCCAGCCATGGGAGCCTCACAGCCCAAGGACAGGGCGGGGGCAGGTGCAGAACCCCAGGGCCCCACAGGAAGCAGGAAGCAAGTCCTGCCGCAGAGCAGCCGCCCCCCACCCCCACATCCCTCCGGACCTTACCTGTGCAGGTGCGGGCTGGGACTCAGCAACGCCTCCCGCCTCACGGCGCTGGGTGAGCCCAAGGCGTGAGCGTGTGCAAGAGAGGCCCGGAGAGGGGACACCGGCTCCCTGGACCCTGCTTGGCCCCCCCTTTTATGGCCTAGCCGGCTGGTGGGGCCCCACCCCCGGGCCTAGCCACGCCCTCCCCGCCCAGGCGAAAGCCAAGAACTCCAGGAACTGGGGCTGTTCACGCTGTTTATTTGCTCCTCTGGGAAAAAGTCAAGAACATCGGGGGCCTCATCACACATCGAAAGCAGAAAGGGGGCGGCAAGGGCACTTCAGCGAAGGCTCACGGCTTGAGGGACGCGGGCAGACTCCAGGGAGGAAGAGGAGGGGTTCCAGGTCACCCCCAGAGAGGGCCTCTCCTCCCAGCCACCCAGGGCAGAGTTCAGACTGGGACCCAGGCTCCTGTCTGAGGTGGCCCCTACACCTGCCCTGCTGAGGCTGCAGGTGGTCACTGGACCCAGAGGTGGCCTGGGCACTGGGCACAGGCTGGAGGCCCCTAGGGAAGGGGCCAAGACGGAGCCTGGTTGTCCAAAGCCAATACGTGAGAAGAGGGTGTCTGTGAGAATGTGCACGAATGTGCCTCCAGGGACGAGTGTGGCTGCCCCCAGGAGGGGAGCCCCTTGCCACTTCCAGTGAGAGGGGGCTGGGGCAGGCTCACATTGGGCCAGGGGCAGGCTCATATCGGGCCAGGGGCAGGCTCACATTAGGCTGGGTTGGGCCCCTGCTGCAACCCAGGGGGAGCCTTCCTGTCCCAGGCTGCTGCGTCCCTCCCTCCGCTGCCCGGAAATGCTGCAAGCCCATTAGACTGGCAGGCGGGGCCTGATCTCTGGGGTGTGGCTGGCGGGACCCAGGACCCTGGTCCAAGCAGGTTGGAGAAGAGGCCAGAGGTGGCCCCCAGGGTCCCCAAATTAGCACCAGGAGGAAGGAGGGCCCAGTGGGGTCAGGAGCTCAGGACAAGAAGCGGCTCACCCGGTCCCATGACTCTTGAATCGCCTGTCTAGAAGACAGCTCAGGGGCTACAACCCCTCCCGAGGTGGGGGCATGTCTTGGGGCTCCCCTCCCCCAGACTCCATTGTCCACTGGCTGGGCCCAGAGGGCATGGGGGGCACATCAGGCTTGGGGGGGGCCAGAGGGGCCCATCCTCTATCCCAAGACCTCAAGCCCCAAAAGAGGCATGGCCTCACCCCAACTGCCCGAGATTGGGGGGCCAGCGTGTTTGCCGGGGAACTCCACAGAGCCCCACTTCCAGGGCCTGAGCAGGCTCCAGGACCCCTCAGCTCCCCGGGTCCCTCTCCGGCGGAATGTCCCCTCAGAGACCTCATCAGAGGTGGCAGAAAGGCACAGGCGGGAGGCCCAGAGGGTGGCAGGCTGGCCTAGGACTGCACAGAGGCCAGGGGTCATGCCCGCCAGGACCACGCTGGGCGTGAACCCCACATCTGTGAAGCTGCCATGACGGGGGTGGGTGGGGAGGGTCTTTGTTTCAGGAAAAGGGGGTCTGTCCATGTCTCTCTCCTACCAGGTGCAGGTGCACGGCTCTGGCTGGGGTCAGTGTTGGGGTGTGGTGATGGGGGGGCCCCGTCCCTCTTTCCAATGAAAGAAACTCAGAAGGAACACGTGACAACACAGCAAGTCCTGGGGCCCGTGAGGCTGTGGGTGGAGGGTGGGCAGGCGCCGGGAGGGGCCAGGCTGGTGGGTGTCTGTGGAATGGGATGGGGGCCGGGGTCTTGGGGGCTGGGCTGGCTCACATGATCAAGCAGCATTTACAGCGCTGCTTCTTCATGTCAAGGTCCTGGGAGTCGCTGGTGGTGGCCTCAGGCGCTGCCTGATTCTCTTCCCCCGGGCCCGCAGCAGCGGGGGGCTCAGCGGCACTGCCATTGGGTGGCGCGGGCTCCTTGGGCTCGGCCGCATCCTCGATGACCACCAGCTCTGCCGTGATGGTGTCTTGGAGCCCCAGTACCTTCTTGGTCTCAGCTTCATCCTCCACATTCTGGTAGCCCATGAAGATCATCGTGACTGGTGGCTCCTGGCCGGGCTGGATGCCCGGTGGGCCGGATGTGGCCTCCCCCGGCTGTGCCTGCACTCCGGTGATCTCCCGCCGGGAGGGCGTGGTCCTCACGGCCTCCTCTACAGCCCCCCGGGTCTCTGCTGCCCCGGCCGTGGACCCTGCCTCGCTCAGCGTGACCTCGTCCGCTTTGTGGATGAGTTCGTCCACCTCCGAGGAGCTCAGTGGGTGGATCCCGTTCTCAGCGGTACCATCCACGGCATGGACCACTGTGCGAAGAGAGACAGGGGGAGTGAGCTGACACCCAGACGGAAGGGAGGCCTAGGCTCATTCTCAAGGCTAAAGAGGAAATCACAAACTAGATTATACATGTAGGACTGCTTGACAATTAAAGCTCCCTATTAGGATCTGTGGATGTAGCCAAAGCTGTACACAGAGGAAAATTTATAGGCACACAAAAAAACCCCATGTATTAGGAATCAAGAAAAACTGGAAATTGGCTGGTCCGAGTGTAACGGTGTTTACAACTAATTGATCACAAGTTACACATTCCTTTGTTCCTTGTCCACTCCCACTACTTCACTTGCCTAGCATTTGAAAAAAAAGAAAAGAAAAACTGGAAATAAATGAATTGAGATTTTATTGTCTTTCATTTTGAAGTACAGTCGACCCTTGAACAACATGAGTTTGAAATGCGCAGATCCATCTATACGCAGATTTTCTTCCTCCTCTGCCACCACTGAGACAGCAAGACCAATCCCTCCTCTTCCTCCGCCTACTGACTGTGACGATGATGATAAAACTTTTATGACAATCCACTTCCACTTAATACATAGTAAATATATTTTCCCTTCTTTTGATTTTCTTAATAAAATTTTCTCATCTCTAGTTTACTTTATTGTAAGAATGCGGTATACAGTACATATAACATACAAAGTATATGTTGATCAACGGTTTATGTTCTTTTTTCTTTTTTTTTTTTTTTTTTTGAGACAGAGTCTCACTCCGTTGCCTGGGCTAGAGTGAGTGCCGTGGCATTAGCCTAGCTCACAGCAACCTCAAACTCCTGGGCTCAAGCGATCCTACTGCCTTATCCTCCCACGTAGCTGGGACTATAGGCATGTGCCACCATGCCTGGCTAATTTTTTTTTCTATATATTTTTAGTTGTCCAGATACTTTCTTTCTATTTTTTTTAAGTAAGTCTCGCTCTTGCTCAGGCTGGTCTTGAACTCCTGAGCTCAAACAATCCACCTGCCTGGCCTCCCAGAGTGCTAGGATTACAGGCGTGAGCCACAGCGCCTGGCCTGTTTATGTTCTTGATAAGACTTCCAGTCAATAGTACGCTATTAGTTAAGTTTGGGGGGAGTCAAAAGTCATATGTGCATTTTTGGCTGCACAGGGAATCAGCACCCCTGACCCCCATGTTGTTCAAGGGTCAACTGTATTTCTATATTCTTTAGCTAACTAACTGCCACACATTCACCTTGCAAAGTAGGTCTATTTTTTTCCATTGTAAAGACAGCAAAAATGAAAGTTCAGAGAAGGGAAGCAATTATTAGCCAGAGGTCACGTAGCTGGCCAGGGCTAGACTCCTGCTTTTTCCTTCAGCCTAGGCCTATTCCCTCATATGAATGAATACCACCCACCCTGGGAATCTGGAGGTTAGAAGTTGTAGGGATTCCAATACTGTTCCATCTTTGGGTTTATTTGGTGGATCTTGAATTAAAATTTCATTCATTTCACCCAGTCTTTCTTGTTTTCTAGTAAGTGCCATCAAGGCTATACATGGTCCTCTGAGTTCTGCTTTGGCTGCACCCCACAGGTTAGATTATGTTGTTCTCTTTAAAGCATAAATATAATTTCCACTTTGACTGGTTGCCACGTTAAGCCAAGATTTATTTAGAGGGGTGTTTTTTTTTTTTTTAATTTCAAGGAGTAGAGGATAAGACATCAACTTCATAACAGTCCTTATAACCTCCTTGGCAGCCTAGGATGTGGTCACTTTCTGGAAATATCCTACCTGTGATTGGGTAGAGTTTTATATATACAATTAATCTCATTAAATATGTTTCCCAAATTTCTCCAACTTTACTCATCTGTGTCTCTTTGATTCGTCACTTCCTGAGCTGTGCTGGACTCTCTAAGGACCAGATATCAGCACCCTGGAAGGACTCGCAGCTGTGGTCTGACGCCAGCCCTGCAAACTCCTTCTAGAAACACAGCTGTCCTGGCCACATTGGGGTTGGGGGGGTGACAAAAGAGGTGGCCCCAGGGACTTGCCTCCTCTCAACCAAGGGTCAGGGCCCCTGTCCCTGGCAACAAGCCAGGAGGAAAGTTCTCCCCACTGTCTGTTTCCAAACCCCTGGGGAAGGCCATCCATGCTTCAAGGGCTCCTACTGACTTTGGGCTGGAAGCCCAGAGGGCGGGGTGTGTCTTAGTCACACAGAAGCTGGCCAAGTGTTTCCCACCGGCCACTGCCCCAAGATAGGCATCCGAGCCCTTGGCTGCCATGGAAACGGATCACCTTCCCATTGCTAAGCAACCAGAGTCCAGTCCAGCAGGTCCTGAGTCCCCAGGGGCTGGGGAAGGCAGAAGTGGGTGTAGCGGCCTCCCTAAGGGTCTCTCTGTGGAAGATGAGGCCCCAGGATGGTGAGAGCTGGAGCCCATGCCCCAAAGCCACCCTGGAGCTGGGCTGTAATGAGACCCCCTAAGAGAACCCTGGACACTCCAGAGGCCTAAGCTGCCCCTAAGGACACGAGGGTTTGGGAATCAAACCACAGTGCAATAATAAATGCTTCACGCCCACTAGGTCAGCAGCTATAATACTGGCTAATAATAAGTGCTGGGGGGTGGAGAGGCTGGGACCCTTGTCCACGCTTATGGGAACGTGGCGCGGTGCAGCTGCTGTGCAAGACAGTTCGAAGGGTCCTCAAAAAGCTACACATGGAGCATCCGTACGACCCAGCAATTCCATGCCTAGGTACACACCCAAGAGAAATGAGAATATATTAATACAGCCGTACGGAAACTTGTGCAGCATCACGAAGCTTAAAGATGGCAACGACCCAAGTGTCTGTCATTGGATGAGTGGACACACCCAACGTGGTCCATCCACACGTGGAATATCACTCAGCCACGAAAAAGGACGAGGCTCTGACACAGGCCACAGTGTGGATGGACCTTGAGGACGTCGTGCTCAGTGAGAGACGCCAGACACAGAAGGTCACACAGTGTGAGACTCCGTTTATGTGAAACGCCCAGAACAAGCAGAGCCACAGAGACGGGATGTGGATTCGTGGTCGCCAGGGGCTGGGGTAGGGGTGGGCAGTGACTACTGCTGGGGAAGGGCTTCCTTTTGGGGTGACGGGATGTTGTGGAACTTGATAGTGGTGATAGCTGTTCAATTTCAAACACACCAAAATCTACTGAATCGTATACTTTATAAGGCTGAATTTTAGGGTCCGTAAATTACATCGAGAGAGAGAGACTTTGGGGCTTTCGTGCGAGGCCCCCTGCTCCTCCTGGGATCCCTGGCTTCCCCGTGGGCATCTACCATGGCCCGTTCCCCTCTTGGCTGCCAGAAGGAGCCCTTAATGCCAGATGGGATCTCAGCACGGTGGTCTGGGCTCGACCCCCTCAAGGCTTTCCAAGGCCTTCGGGACACAGTCCCACCCTCCACTCCGCAACGGCCCCGGCAAACTCCGTCCCACGCCTGCACCTGCCCTGGCTGGTCCCCAGGCCCTGCCGTGCATCCAGCCACCCCTGCTCCTCTCCACTGAGACGCCCCCCGGCCCCCTCCCCGCCCTGTGAGACCCTCTCTGGGCCCCAGACGCCTCTGCGATTTTCCGTAGCCTTCCTCACAATGGCAGTGGCTGGAGTGAATTATGCATGAGCTGCGGACGGAACGGCGAGGACAGAAGCTGAGTCCACGCCACGGCCTCTGGCTGGGGCCTCTGGTGGGGCAGGGGCAGGGGCGGGGGCTGTCGTACCTTTGGTCTCATCTTCGTAGACTTTGATGCCCTGAGGGAGGGGCTCCCGGGGGAGCAGCGTGGTGCTAGACAGCACCCGGGTCTCCCCCGTCACCTTGTCCTTCTCCACGGTGATCTCCACCGAGTACATGGCTGGCACGAGAGTCGCGGGGTTACGCCACGGCCCCCCGCCCACGTGCCCCCCGCCGGGCTGCCGCCAAGCCGGGAAAGGGGCAGCCAGCAGCGCAGAGCCAAGCAGCGACACCCTTCTACAGCTCCGCAGTGCCCAGGGCGTCCGGTCTGAGTTCCTCTGCTTGGCATTCAAGGCCCAGCCTCTGCCCCGCCACCCTCTGCACACCGTCCTCCACTGGGCCGCCCGGCTCTGGTCTCCTAAGTCCGGTTCTGTCTCGGCCACCTGCAAAGCCTTCACTGTTCTCCTTCCTCAGAGCACAGCAAGTCGGAGGGAGGCCCTGCCCCGCCCGGGGTCGTGGCTACCATTTGAACTCGCGTCTGCAGACCCGCAATCCCCAGCCGGACCTCTGTCTGTCCTCCGAGGACAGCATCCCACCCGCCATCATCACCACAAAGCCACACAGAGGCTGAGCCCCAGCAGCCACCACCCAGGCCCGCTCTAGGAGGAACAGGCCCCCCGAGTGCTGGGGGCCACTGGGCCCGTGGTCACCAGGTTCTCCTCCTCCTGCCGGCCTCTGAGGCTCAGGCCCAGTTCCACCCGGCCTCTGCTCCACGCCGGGACCTTGCCCAGGCCCCGGCTGTCATCACCACCATGAGCCAAGGATGCCTGCAAGTCCATCTCCGCCGGACCTCACCCTGGACTCGACTCCTTCCCACCGCCGCCTCCATGGCTGCCCCTGGGGTCCCACGGGAGCCCCACGCTCACATGTCCAAAACCCCACTCCCGATCTGCCCCCTGCACCTGCCCCCCCAGGCAGCTCTGTCCTCCCCGCCTCCCTCCGTCTCTCCCACACCCATGCCCTGTCCGTCTGCACACCCTGGGGGCTCCACCTTCAGAATACCCGGGACGGCCGTCACCCGGCCGGGCCCCATCATCCCCCCAGAACAGCCCAGTCCCCTCTGCCCTGGTCTCCCAGCACCACCCATGGTCTGGTCTCCCTGAAGCCACCAGAGGGAGCCTATGAGCACCCTGTTGGGTGAGTCCCTGCTCTGCCCACAGCCCTCCACGGCTCCCACCTCCCTCCTCCTGCACGACCTGCCCCGCCCCCTCCCCACCTTCCCCTCCTCCCTCTCCCCATCCTCACTCTGCTCCAGCGGCAGGGGCTTCCTCGCTGTGCCTCCAACACGCCAGCCACACCCTGCTCCAGGGCCTTTGCACAGCTGTGCCCTCTGCCTGGAACACCCTTCCCTCAGATATCTGCCCGTCCTTCCCCCTCACCTCCTCTGGGTCTTTGCTTAAATGCTGCCTCTTAAGTCAGGCCTCCCCTGAGCCCTGCGATTTAAATTTCTTCCTCCCTCCAGCTCCCCATTCTCTGCCTTACTTTCCTCCCTAAGTTATTGTATAGGCTCCCCCAGGCCGTGTCCCCCAGGCCTGGCACACAGCAGGAGCTCAATAAGCACTAGAATGAATGAATGAACGAATGATTGTGATTCGATCCCATGTCCCTGCACAGCCTAACACCTCCACACCCAGACATCTACTCTATGTCCAGGGCAGCACACACAGTTGAGCAGGTTGTGCACTGCACAAAGTCACTAGCTGAGAGGACCAGTGCGGGCGCCTGGCCTCAGTGTTAGCCAGGGCTGGTCTAACCACACAGGGGCCTTGATGGCGTCCCCCCCTGTGGGAGATGCCACCCTCCATCTCTTGCCTCCTGGGGCAAAACCCCCACTGGGCCGTGCAAGAGACCTGGCCCTCCCTCCCTTGGGAGCCCCAATTTGTCTTCGCTTCCTTTCCTTGGTTTTCTGCTACTCCAACTTACTCCAAAAACAATAGTTATAACTTATCTTCATCATTGCTCCTGTTTTATGCCAGGCCCCGGGCGTGAGGTCAGCACAATTCCACCCCTCTGGCAGGTGGAGACATTCAAGGCACCACACATCACTCGGAGAGAGGGGACTCGAACCCTGATCTCGCACCCTGCATGACTCAGCACTAACTCTGACTTTCCCCTGCTCCTGAGAAGAGCAGTAGTGCCAGAGAGCTGGCTTGGTCCCCCCCAGGCACGGGGCGCTCACTCTCTCTCCCGAGGCAGCCAGTCCTGCTGCCCGAGGACGGCGGAGCAGGTAGGATGCAGCGAGCGTGTTCAGGCGTGAGCACCCCCCGCACGCGCACGGCAAGCCTTGAGGTTAAGGCGGAATGACAGCCACCGGCGGCGTCGGGTTAGAGTGGCCATGCACGAGGGCCCGTCTTCTCGGGGAAGCGTGGGCCTGCGTGTGACCAAGGCACCCAAGCAGTGCGGCATCCCTGGCCCCGCCCAGCCTCGGAGCCATCACCCCCGTAGCCACAGCCCCCACCAGACACTGCTGCGGGTGGGTCTGTGTCACCCCCACCCCCCAGCCCCCCCAGGACTGAGGTACAGCGCTGGGTGGTGGCTGGATTTGGGGGCCAGAGCCTGGGGGCCAACCCACCTGCCTTCATCATGGTGGAACCTTCGACCGTCCTCACTGGAGTGTTAGAGACTCGCTTCTCTGCGCAGGAGGCGGAGGGTGGAGAGAGAGAGAGGAGATCAGAGGGGACATGGTCACGAGGGCCCCCCAGACACCCGAACGCCCTCTCACACACATGCATCTGGACCCCCCAGACCCCGGGAACCCCCATACACCCGGCCCCCGGTCCATGCTCATCTCTCAGCCCAACAATTGTCACAAAATCCCTGAGAGGCCTGCATGGATTTTTTTGTAAATTATTAATTTTTAATGCTCCAGTAAGACAAGGAGACACTCTCCCCATGAATAATTAACACACAACAATCAGGCCAGAGACACTCCAGGCACCACGGCCAATCCCAGCCGGTGGCTTTCTCCTTCCCTGCTTGTGATGTGCAAACACACACGTTTAACGTATGTTCTTAACATATAATTTATGTGTAACAAATTTCCTACATTTAATGATATATGTAATAAGCTATGATATCTAATCTAAGAATATATATTTCTTTTTTTCTTATCTTTTTCCTTTTTTTTTGAGATAGAGTCTCACTCTGCCACCCAGGTTGGAGTGCAGTGGTGTCATCAGAGCTCACTGCAGCCTCCAACTCCTGGGCTCAAGCGATCCTCCTGCCTCAGCCTCCCCAGTAGTTGGAACTACAGCGCCACCATGCCCGGATAATTTTTCTATTTTTTTATAGATGGGGTCTCACTATGTTGTCCAGGCTGGTCTCGAACTCCTGGGCTCAAGTGATCCTCCTGCGTCAGCCTCCCCAGAGTGCTGGGATTACAGGTGTGAGCCATCGCGCCCAGCCAAGAATGTATATTTAAATGTCAAGATGTGAAATATTGGCAAACATGTATCATTTATCTGCAATAATTTGAATGTAGAGTGTGCATAAAATGGGCCACAGAGTTCAAACTGTTGCTTTTTTTCTTCGTCTGTGCTCAAGCTTCGGGGTGCCTGTGTGGGATCCCTGTCCTGTTCAATGGAGCCTGGTCCCAGGACAGGGTGGGCCTTTGTCAGAACATGTGGACCCAGGGCCTGTGGACACAGCCAGGTGGGACCTTCACAAGACATGCCCAACCCCAGCCTCAGTTTCCCCCAGGTACTGGGGATGCTGCAGTTCCTCCCCCAGGAATGTTGCGGAAACTGAGAGAAGGGATGGCAAACAGCGCTGGGTATGACCCAGGCCCAAACCCAGGACTCAAGGAGAAGCGTGATAACAAGGAATCATTGCTGCTATTACTGTTATTTATTATTGAACAGCAACAACAGCAACTGACCCTAACCCTAACCCTAACCCTAACAACCCTAATCCTAAACCCTAACCCTAACGCTCCATGCCCGCCATCCCCACTCCAGCCACCAGAGGGCGCAGAGGCCCCACGTGCCTACCTTTGGGCGTGCCCACTGGGGTCTGCAAGAGAGAAGAGGAGGGGTCAGGGGCGTCCTCCTGTGGACCAGGGTCCCAACCTGCTGGGAAGGGGCTGGTGCAGTGGGTGACACCAGATGCACCTGCTTCCCATCTCTCTCGGAGTTCAGGACAGAAACGCAGGGGTCCCCCTCCCTGCGCACCCCCCTCAGCAGGGCCTGCAGGTCACCCTGGAGCCAGGCACCGCCGTCACCTCCTCCCAGGTGCTGTCTCCCATCCGCTTGACCCTGGGTGGTCAGACCCCCGCCCACGAGCCTCCCCTTCCCCTCCCCAGCTGTGCCCAGCCCCCCGACCACCCAACCCCCTTCCCCATCATGTCACTGGGCCGTGTCCTTGGAGGTTTGCTGCTCCCTGAAGTTACTGTGTCATTCACCCAGCCGGGGCCTGTCTCTCCCCCAGGGCGTGGCAGGGACCACGTATGGGTACTGCTGGGTCTCCCACGCCAGCACACAGTCCACGCTCAATCTACCCTTAGTGAAAGATACCTAGAGAACTCCTACTCAACCTTCACAACCCACATCCTCCAGGAAACCTGTGCCGCCCTCCTGAGAATCAGATGCTTCCGGATGCCAGCGATGCCCCTCCCAGGCTCCGTAGGGCCCCTTGAGCCCCAAAGACAACGAACGCGGCTGGGACACTTCTGGATTCACGTTAACACACTGTGGTGACCACAAGTGTGGCGCCCACGGTCTGGTATTTTTACAGAGACAGGGTCTCGCTCTGTGGCCCAGGCTGGAGGACAGTGGTGTGATCACAGTTCACTGCAGCCTCCAACTCCTGGGCTCAAGCAATTGTCCCTCTTTGGCCTCCCAGAGTGCTGGGACTACAGGCGTGAGCCACCATGCCCAGCCCAGGGTCTGACTTTAACACAGCCTGGCACAGACGTCAGATCCCGGAATCAGTGGGTAAGTTCACTAAGAGACCGCGCCGCTGTGTCGCCTTGAGCCAGTCTCTCAACCTCTCTGGGCCTGGGCTTTCCATGTCCATCAAACAGGGACACCGTTCACCCCAGACGGGCCGTCGGGAAGATCAGACAGGGAGATGTGTGCGTATACAGTCGATCAAAATAACAACAGCAGCGGTGAGTAGGTGGCACTGCTCAGGGTCAGGTCTCGTGTAAAGTGCTCACTGTCCATGCATTCGCGGAACCCTCACGACATGCCCAGTGGAGGGGTGCGCTGATTGCTCCCCCATCTTACAGATGGAGAAGCTGAGGCCCAGAGACGGAAAGCAACCTGTCCCGGGTCACACAGCTGGGAAGTGGCCCAGTTGAGACTCAAACGCAAGCACCAGCTCCCATGCGAGCTGCCCCCGCGGCCACGCCGGCAAGGACATGGACAGGGCGAGGTCTCACGGGGAGGCCACCCTGGGACCCACCCCTTTCTCCTCCTCACCTGCTGGGAGTTCAGCACCACCTCTGCCTTGGGCTCCTCCCTGGCGGGGCTGGGGGCCGGTGCTCGGGCGGGGCTGGGGGCTGCCGCGTCTCCACTCTCCAGCACCTCGATCTCCTTCTCCAGCCTGGGGGAGGCGCGTGGGTGAGAACTCACCGGCACGTCCGCATTCCCAGCCCTGTCCTGGGGCTTTCTGTGGGACAACTCCCAGGATCGAGCGTTCCCTAACGCCCCTGTGCGGTCTTCTCACCATACCCCTTCACGGTGGGGGAAACCGAGGCACAGAGTGAAGACGTCACACGGGCCGCCAGCCGTGGCGCAGGGATTCAAACCTCCCAATTTGTCTCAAACAAACCCTCCTTTCCTTTCCACTGGAATTCACGTGTTTTCACAGGAAACGTTATCTCTCCAGGGAGAGTGGAAAACCGTGTCATTTTCCAAGTACTGGAAGATAAAAGGACCAACAGATCCAGCAAAAACAAATCCGGGATATTAAATCCCAGCCACTGGCTTTGGTGAGGGCGGGAGTGAAAGGTAGCTCCCAGAGGTGGGCCCAGGTCGGCAGGTGGGACGCAGGGCCGGACATCTGTTCCCCCACCGCAAGGAAAGGACTAGAGACCGCGGTCAGCCTGGAGGGCTTCCAGGAGGAGGTGTCTGGGCAGGCAAAAGGAGGGTGGAAGAGCCCCAAACTGGATCTGGTTCAGCACCCAAGAAGTGGCTGCCCTGGGGCGGAGGAAAGCGCAATCAGGCTAAAGAGAGGCCATGGCCCCTCCACTGCGGTGCCAAGCCTGCCGCCCCGGGGCTGTGCCCAGCAGGGGTGGATGGAGCAAGCCCCGTGATGCCCCTGACCCTGCACCCACCTGGCATGGGCCCATCTCCCAGCAGACCCACCCTGCCCCAGGGCCAGGCCCGGCTCCGCCCGCCTCCAGCCAGGCACACAGACAGTGCTTAATGTTTACTGGAATCCTCACCTCCCGGGTTCACAGGAAACTGAGGCTCACGGAGGTGGAACTGCCCCCACCCAGCCCTGCCTTTAAGTCCCCCTACCCAGGGAGAGAAGTCCCAGCCCAAGGTACCCCCAGGACGTGGTGGGGGCGGGGACACCACGGGGCAGAGACAGCAGCCAGCAGTGGCCAGGCCGGGCCAGCGTTCCGCGTGACCCGGGCAGGCCTCCGCCCCCTGGGCCTCTTCCATGGCCAGAGCAGGCCATGGAACTCTGGTCGTCACTTCCCTCCGCCCCGACCCGCAGCCCCAAGCGGAGCCTGGGACTCCCGCGTGCCGGAAACTCCAGGCCTGCGTCCCACCGGCCCCACGGGACGACCACGTTCCCCATCCTGCCCCTCCCCGGGGCTTCCTGCAGGCCCAGCTGCCGCGGCCTCTGCAGCCTCCGCTAGCACCGCGCAAGCCGGCTGGGCTGGCGCCAGGAAGCCCCGGGGGAGGCCAGTGCCGGCAACTCCCATCCGCGGGGACCCTGGCGCGCCCCGAGCCCACGTCCCTCACACATCTGCTCAGACGGGGGTGTCGGGGGGGGGCGAGGGGCAATGCTCAGTCCTGGGCCCAACAGGCCACCCCCCGCCACCCGGTCAGGGCCAGGGCTCCGGCCTGCGCGCTCTGCCCACCCACCTGGAGATGGAGCCCTCCAGGAGCTGCGCCTTCTGCTGGTCCTCCTGCATCTGCCGCCTCAGGTCCTCGTCACCCTCCGAGGCCGAGGACGGCGTGCCCTCCAGCAGCCAGCGCTCCCGCAATGCCTTGGACTGGGGCGGCAGGAGTCCAGGTCAGGGCCAGGGCTGGGGCCGCCTCCGCCCCGCCACAGCCGCCCTCGGGGGCCACCCCCGCCCCTACCTTCAGGTGCTGCAGCTGCCTCCGGTCGTCCTCCAGCTGCCGGCGCTTGTTCTCGATCTCCGCCTGCCGCTTCCGCTTCTCCTGAGGGGGACAAGGGGTCGGCGTGGGGGCCTCGGAGACCCCAGCACACCTGCCTGAAGCCCCACCCAGGGGGACCCTGCATCCCGCAGGCAGAGGCAGCCGGTACCGGAGCCCATCTGCGCTCCACCCCCAAAGGCCATCTCCCTGCGTGGTGAGGGCAAGGCTCTACTAAATGCCAGCCTCAGTTTCCCCCCTACCCAGCAGGTAGAGGGAGGGCCAGTGGCCTAAGGAGTCGGAGGTCTCCACACTCATTTCCATTCTGAGTGGAGGTGTCAATGGGACTCGAGCTTGCAAAGCAAATACTGCGCCCCTCAGCACACCTTGGTTCTGGGTCCCAGCCGGGTGAGGGGTGCCCCTGGGAACCCAGGCCCCGCCCCCCACGGGTCACCCTGTCCCAGGCTGGGAGGAACTCACTGCAATGGCCTGGAGCCGCTCCTGCTGGGACGTGGTCTCTGCTGCCAGGACCCTGCGGGAGGGAGAGAAGGTTAGCCTTGGTTCGCCCAGCCCTGCTGTCACTGGATGAGGTTCGAGTCTCGGCCCTGTCTCTTCCCAGCTGGAAACCACCCAGGAAAGTGATTCCTGCTAGGAGCCCATTGTCCTTTCTGCACAGTGGGACCTTCCCTGCCTCCTTCAGGACCAAGGGAGCCACAGCAGGAAGGGGAGAGGCTCTGCCTAGCAACCAGGAAGGGTTGACGGAGAAGGAGGCATCCAGGCTGGGCCATGAAGGATGCATAGGAGTTCACAGGAAGGATGCATCAAATGTGTTTCAGGAAGAAGTGTGTCACCTCACGGCCAAGACTATTTGACTGATCGGAGCGGCCCTCACTGTACCCTCCTGCCCACTGAGCCCTATTCTGTAGCCCCAGGAGGGGCACACTCAGGATGGGACACCCACCAGCCTGGCCACCCAATCCTGGGCTTATAATGTCAATGATCCCATCCTGGGACTTCTGGGTGCTTCTCACACCAGCTTCCACTGGAGTCTCCCAGGTCCCCAAAGGCCCAGAGAGGGCAGTGAGCCTCCCAAGGACACACAGCCAAGAAGCAAAGCCAGGATTCAACCCCAGACTTTTGCTCTCATCCAAGCAATGTCTTTTGAGAGCCTGCCCTGTGAGGTTTCAGCCTCAGCCCCCAGGACTAGTATGTAGTAGGTGCTTAATAAACATCAGTGTCGCCAGATACTCCTGAAGGAACATGGTTTCATGCTGTCGAGGTTACGGGCCCTCCATGGGGTTGGCGGGAGGCCCGGGAGCCTGAAGAGTGTGTCTTCCCTGCCCCACACCCTGGCCTGTGCACTTCCCCGACCCCTGCTAGGCACCAGCTGTGTACTCACTCACTTAGGACAGAACCCTGAGGGTTAGGGTTAGGGCAGCACCCTGCCCCTGCCGCCCACTCCTAACCCTAACCCCCACCTGGCAGGAGGGGAGGGGAACTGACCCTTCCCTCCCTCAGTCTCCTGCAGTGTCCCCCAAAGCTGCATGCTGTAGAAGCTTAATAAGATGCAGGGACCAATGAAGAACTGAACCAGCACCGAGCTCAGGCCTTCGCTCACCTTGTGAGGGGCCTGCCGACAGCCTCCTGCTCCCAGGGCTTGCGGCGACACAGGGCGGGGAGAGGAGAGTGTGGGGGGGACCCTGAACTCGCATAGGGAGTTTCTGGGTTGTCTGCCCCAAATCCTGAATGGTCCCAGGGACTGTCGCCCGCTCTGCGCTGCGCCAGCGGGTGGGAAGCCCCGTGCAGGGGGCAGGGCCTGGCAGGACCGAGGGGGTGTGAGCCTGGGAGCCAGAGTCTCCCAACCCCTGATCTTCACAGAGACTGAAATTACAGCCCGTCCTTTGGTTCCGCCGCCACCCCCAACACCCCCAGCCTGGTGTCAGGGCCCGGAGCCACTTGAAGTTTCAGAAGAGCCCCCGCCGCCCACCGGACCTCAGTTTCCCATGTGCACACATACAGAGACACAGACATCTCCAGCTCCAAACCCTCCTAATGCCACCCCCTGGTTCAGCAGGGAAACAGAGGCACAGCGTGTTGCTTTGCCCCATGCCCCAGCCCAGGAGGCAGCTCCCGGGTGGAGACCTACCCCGGAGCCCACGCTGCCTGCCTGCCCGCCCCCACTGGGGCTCAGTTTCCCAGCATTGTGGAGGCCTGTGAAGTCGCCGAGCTCCCATGCCCCAACAGGTGACCCCGTCTGCTCCTCCCTTCCTGGAAAGTGTCACCTACCCCTCCCTCTCTGTGCCACCAGGGAGCTGGGAGTACCAGCCACACCCTCTGCAGCTTTCCCTTCCCCCTCCTCAGGGAGGCTGGGTTCAGCTGGGTGCAGTTCAGGAAAGGCTTGATCCAGCTTTCTGGTTTGGGGGCCCTTCCTGAATGGCCAGATCAGCTAGAGCTCTTGGTCTGCTCTGTTGCGCTGTGTGAAGCAGGCAGGGTGCCCTCTGCTGTGCTTCCCCATGAGGCCTAGCCCCTCACTTCCTGCCAACTCCCATACCCCGCAGCAACCCCTGCTGCCTCTCTGGCCCCCCACACTCTCCTCTCTACCCTACAATCAGAGGCAGCTTCTCAAAATGAGACTCAGACCCTGTCACGCTCCTGCTCCAAAGCCTCCCTTGGCTCCCATTCGCCCTTGGAAGAACCATGATGCCAGTCCATTCCCCTCCCTACCCTCACCCCTTTGGTCTCCCCTTCACTCACTCTGTTCCAGCCGTCGGGACCTCCTAGTTGTGTACCAAGCTCAGTCCTACCTCAGGGCCTTTGCACTTGTAGTTTTCCCTTCCCACGGTTGGAAACCAGGTGCGGAGAGGGCAAAATGAGGCAGGCAGTGGCACAGCTGGATTCAAATGACCACCCAGCTCCAGGACCCACCCCGGTTTTCCATTCCAGGGACCCGTCCAGGAATGAGCAGAGCTGGGGCAGGAAGTCGACCTAGCAGCCAGGACCCTAGGGCACAACGCCTGTCCCCTCTCCAGCGGGCAGTTGGCCATCCAGGCTGGACACAGGGACATAGGGCCTGCTGTGTGGCTGGCTCGACGGGCCGCAAACAAGGAGAGCAGTGTCCTCTCCGGGTGGCCTGTCCCTGCTGGCCTGAGCCGGGGCAGGGATAGGTCAGGCGGGAAACAATGTCCCCATCGAGGCCCAGGAAGAGAGCTCCCATCGCTCCCCACTCGTGTCCCCGCCACAGACCGAGGGCGCAGGCCGCGCGCACCCCTTACCCCCTCCCCAAGCCCGGGGGCGCCAAGCCGCCCCACTGCCCCGGGCGCCGCAGCCCCGGGTGATGGATGGCGGGCCCGCGGGAGGCGGTCGCCCTGGCAACCGCACCGTCCCCATGGCAACGCGGAGGCCCGGCACGCGGGGGCGGGGCCGGCGCTGAGCATCCCCCGCCCTGGGCCTCAGGGGCTGCCTGGAGAGGGCGGGGTCTTAGCCGCCCCCACGACTGGGGGTGCGAGGGGGCTTCCTGGTCTGGCTTCGAGGGGAGTGCGCCCCGGAAGGGGCTCCACCGCCCCTGGCGCCAGGTCCACAGGTCAATCCAAGAAAATGCTCAACTTGCCAAATCCGAAAAATAAAGCAAAATCCAACCCTAAATAGCGCTAATAAAACAGCAATGAAATAAGAACGCCTCCCCAGCGCTCGCTGCCTCCTGCGGGCCGGGCCAGCCCAATTTCACAGACGGGGGAACCGAGGCCGGGCGTGGGGCGCGGGGCGCCTGGCGGGCAGGGCCAAGCAGGGCCAAGCTTCCATCCGGGCCAAGCTTCCAGCCACCTGACACCCCCAGCCCTGGGGTTGTCACCCCGTCGTGTCCAGGGAAGGGGCTGGGCCTGCACCCCGAGGTCCGGCTCCAGCGCAGGGTCCCCCCAAGTCTGGCCGGGGGTGGGGCGGGGGGTGAGGCCAGATCACAAAAGATCTTACATGCTGGGTGGAGAAGCTGAGTTTCTCGCCCAAAAGGCCTGGGAGGGTTTAGGACAGGATGGCAGGTGCCCCCGCTGGCGTGTCCCGGGGTAGGTCACTCTCGTATCTGGGCCTCCACTGGCTGGGCCAGGCAGTTGGCAGCAGCTCAGGGCCGCCCGTGGGGGGACACGCCCTCCGCCCCGATGCCCACTCCCAGCGCACGCAGGCGTTCCGTCCTCGCGGGATTATTTTTACGGCGCTTGGAGCAAATTCTGGGCTCGCGTCGCGATGTAGGCGGCCCAGGACCCAGCGAGGGCGTCGTCTGCGAGCGCGTGAGATAATCCGGCTCCAGGAGATGAGCTAATAAGGTCCAAACCCAACAAGATCCCGGCAGAGGCCTCCACTTTGCCGGGCGTTTATTTTTGAAAGGCCCAGAGAGGTTACGCAACCAGCCCAAGGTCACGCAGCGGGCAGGGCGGGCCATCGTCTGGAGGTGTGTGTATGGGCGGGGGGCGGGGGGTGGGGCGTTGCACTTGTTCTTCCAGAGCCCACGCCCGGGCAGCTCCAGCCAGAAAGAGGGGGTCCCTGCCCCGGCAGGCGCGGAGCCCAGCGCCGGGAACATTCCTGATGCTAATTGAAAGGAAACAGCTGACGGTGACCTTGGCCATGGGGGGGAGTCACGCGGGGCTGGGAGGTAGGGGTGAGGGGGAGCCCGGCAGCCCCTTCCCCCACTGGACAGGGGATGGAGGGGGGTGTTCGGATTCCAGTGGCTGCTTCTCACCTCCCAGCCCTGGCAGCCCCCTGCCTTCCCTCTGCCACCCCCCTGTCCTGCTCCAAGCCTGCCCACATTCCAGCCCCAGCGTCCGCCCCTCACCCGCCATCAGCTTGCATCCTCCCCTGCTCCCTCCTCCCCCTCCAAGATCCGCTCCAGCACCGCCGCCTCCTCCAAGAAGCCTTACTGAGCCTCCCTCGCCCAGCGGGAAGGGATCTCCTCCCAGCCCTCCCAGCACTCAGCACAGGCAGGCGCCTGGACCACCGCCGTCACTGGGGAGGTGGCTGACACATGGGGCCACTGAAGGCGGAGAGGCGTCACCCCACTGGGATGGAGGCGGCGGGGTCAGGGCAGGCCACAGACCCAGAGGAGCAAACCTGTTGCCTATTAACCTGGGGCTGGGAAGGGGCTGGACCCTGCCCTCGCCCTCCCAGGAGGAAGGCAGCGGGGCATGAACGGGGCCTGCTCTGGCTTCAGGCGGGTGTCAAGGCAAATCCAAATCCATCTGCAGAGACCAGCCTTAAAGACCCCGGCGCTCCCCTCCACCCTGTCCCCCACTCTGGCCACACTCGGGAACATTCCGCCATGCCTCCGCCTGGAGTACCCTCTCCCAGATCTCTACGGCCTCACGCGCTCCCCAGGCCTGTCCTCAGATGGCGCCTCCTCATATAGGCCTCCCCTGACCTCCCTAAGTGTCACCCCCAGCACCCCCAAACACCCCGCAGCCCTCACTGCCAGGAAACACCCTGGTCACGTCTTTTCTTTCCTTGTCTTCCTGAGAGGACAGCAACTGCGTCTTTTTTGTCCCTGCCATGTCTTCAGCACCCAGTACACAGCAGGTACTCAATAAATGTTTGCTGGGCCCAGCAAGTCAATTAGGGTCTTCCCGTCTTCAGAGGAAGGTCTTACCCAGAGGTTCCCCAAACCTCAGCCCCTGCCTGTCATACTCCCACCAGCCCCACCACGGGCCACCTGTCCTGTGATTACTTCCTCTTCTTTTTACAGACACTCACTGTCACCACCGACGTTTACCTAAAACAGTGCCTGGACTCTGCACACTGAAGACAACACAAGCTTCAGCCACCTTTGGGGTGACTGTACCAGTTACCACGTACAACAACCCGTCGATGGATAAACACAACACACTGGACTATCACTCAGCCTTAAAAAGGGACGAGGCTCCGACACAGGCCACAGCGCAGACGGACCTTGAGGACATCGTGCTCAGTGAGAGACGCAGACACAGAAGGACACACAGTGTGAGACTCCATTTGTGTGAAATGTCCAGAACAGGCAGAGCCACAGAGACGGGACGTGGATCTGTGGTCGCCAGCGGCTGGGGGAGGGGCTGGGCAGTGACTGCTGCTGGGCACGGGGCTTCCTTTCTCGGGCGATGACAAAGTTCTGACGCTGATTGCAGTGATGGATACGCCACTTGGTCAATGTGCTAAAAACTACTGAATTGGACACTTTAGACAGACTCATTGTGTGACATGTGAATTATATTTTAACAAAGCTGTTACAAATTTTAAATACATATATATATTTTTTCACACGCACACACGTATGCGTGTGTATGAGGGACACACCAGTCCTCTCGCCAAGGGCCAGGCCAGGGCTGGGGCTGGGGTCCTGCCCACCACGCATGGGGCGTCGTAAGGCCCTGCTGGCCCTGCCCTGGGACTTTCCATGGTCAAAAGGATTTGAAGACAAGCTGATGAGGACATCACCTTCTGGCTCCGGACAGGTGTTACTGGAACACCCCCCGGCCTGTGCCCTCGCTGTCCTTCCCCCCCACATCCCACCCAGGCTGGGCTCCCAGGCCCGGCCCGGTCCCGCCCCTCCTCCATTGTCCACACAGTGTCTCGCTCTGGTCCTGATCCTGACCCACTGCAAGGCCTGGCTCAGGCTCCCCTCCTGATCCCTCGCCCAGCCCAGGTTCTGCCCTGGTGACCGACCGCCTCTGACTGTCCCTCAATCCCTACTCAAAAGCCTTGGGCAGGAGACAGCCACTCTGGCCCAATTTTGTGCTCCTCAGACACCAAGATTCCTTCCTGGGCAGGAGGTCCCCCGTGCAGCATGCAGGGCACCCGCCACCCTCCTCATGTATGAAGGGACCAGACCAACTCTCCCTGACCAGGCTGCCCTGGGCCTGTGGCCAGCTCCGACAGCCACGAAGACCTGGAGCTCAGTGTTTGCCCACCCAGACATGGGGTCCTGCCCCCTCTGGCTCTGGTATTTCTCTCCAAGCAGCCCCCATGGCCTCTGTCCAGAGTTACCCACAACTTGCTGCTCCCTGGTCTCACGCCTTAGCCGCTGGAACCTTTTTCTGATGCCCAAAGTCAGCCTTTGGTCCTTCCCTGCTCATACACTATCCATGGCTCCTCGTGGTTCCCCCACCTGGCATTCAAGGCCCAGCAGAGTCTGGCGCCAAGAGCACAAACCAAAGAGCATTCTCTCCTTCCAGTGTGTTCCCACCTCTGGGCCTTTGCACGTGCTAGTCTCTTCACCAGGTGCGCTCTTCTGACTGCCTGCGTAAACCCCTAAGTGTCCTTCACAGAAAAGGTTCATGAGGGACTGGACCAGGAAATCTTCCCCACACCTCAGAGAAGACTCTCCATGGGTTCCCAGACCTCTCCGATCCTGCACAGGGCTAGGATGGCCAGTGGGGAGCATTTGTTAAATGAACAATGATAGGATTCCTAGATCAAGAGAGGACAGCCAGGCATGGTGGCTCACACT
>NW_012147864.1:3240346-3243327 GCF_000956105.1 Propithecus coquereli | reverse complement strand
AAAAAAAAAAAGGACTGGCCCTGCTTCCCCAAAGAGGGGGCCAGGTGGGGTCATGTCCCCATTGGCCAGGTGAGAAAAGTGAGTCCAGAGGAGAGTGACGTGCCCAAGGTCTCACGGGAACTCAGGACTCCCCTTCTCCCTATCCCACCTCCTAAGTCAACAGTCCCAGAAGGGGTGGGCGCAGATGCCCCAGGGGCCAAGACCCCTGATGAGGCCATCTGATGCCACCTTCCATGTGGCTCAGTCAACAAACCAGGTTTGAAAGCCGATGCCAGAACACCCAGGACCCCCCAGACCACAGCCACTCACTGGAAGGTACCAAAAACCCCTCCCCTGCACCCTACCCTGGCAGCTTAGGGGTGGGAACTTGGACCACCCAGGAGCAAACCCCAGCCCAAGCCTTTGCAGCATTTTCCCTGGCCATGCCTCAGTTTCCCTACCTCGCAGGGCTGCAGTGAGGATCAAGTTCACATACACAGCACTCAGAAAGCAATCACTGAGTAAACAAATGACCTCCGCGCTTCTCCAACCGCCTTCGCACGTTCCCCAGCCTTCTCAGTTTTACCTATGTATTCCTCCCCACCCAAGCCACTCAAATTTAAGTCAAATCCCCTCGCCTTAGAAAGAAATGTCATATTGTTACCAAGTCTGAGAAAACCAGAAGCCACTGCCACGAACATCATAGCAAAAACAAGGGAAAAAAATAGATACAATGAAAATAAAAGCTTGTTCTTAAATTCAATTATCACTAGATACTGTTGCCTTTTAACCGCCTCACCTCTCTCCTTAAAAAGGGAGATTAGCAACTGCGGTAGAGTGTTAAGGACCCAGTTAGCATCCAGTGGAGACCTTCCCCTTGAAAACTTGCAGGCCTGAGGTGGGGAGGGAATCTGGGACAGTCTAGATGGTCAGAAGCTCAACTCTGTCCTTGTCCCAGGGTTCCAGCCCTGCCTTCCCCGCAACAGGGGTTTGAGCAGCAGAGAATGGCTGCTCCAAGCTAAAATATCCTTGTTTTACCCCCCAGGCCCTGAGCCTCCCGGAGGGGCGTAGCCTCGCCCAGGGCCACACAGATCCTCCCCAGAGCAGAGCCTGGCACCTGCCTCCTCCCCCCCACCAGCCACCCACACTTGCCCACTTTCCGGCATGAGCCTCCCCAGGTAGTTACTCTCTAGTTTTCCTTAAATCCTCAAATTAACAAAATGTAATCTTTTCATCAACATCATTTAGAATTCTTTACATTATTAACATCCATTTGTTAAACAAACTTTCCGGCAAGACCAGCACTCCCGTAAGCCACAACCACCTCCCCTTGTCTTGGACTGAGAAATCCACAGAAACAGAAGGAGGTGAACGATCACGTTCTAGCAGCCGCTGCCTCGGTGCCTGAAGCCGGCTCTGGAGAGGGGCAGGTGTCCAAGACAGGGCAGTACCAGATGGAGCCTCTCCTCAACCATTGTCAGCCCAAGAACCGTGGAGAGAGGCCTTCGCTCGCGGCTGCTCAGAGCCGGTGAACGTCAAGTCCCATGCCTGCACCCAGAAAAAGCAGCGGTGACCCACGGGCAGCCCGCGGGTGCTGTAGCTGACCCGTGACAAAGGAGCCATAGGGGCACAGCAGGAGGGGCCCTCCTTGCACTGTGTGACCCTGGGGCAGCAGCAGTCCCTCTCTGGGCCTCAGGCATCCCCAGCGGGAAAGAAAGGAGACAATAGGATCCAGCCAGAATATTCCCTTATTCCTCTCTGGGGGAGGGGGTTTCCATGCCTTTCCCAGGGCAGCCCCCTCCCCACGGCCACACCCTGCCTAGGCCCTAGGCCTGCAGTCAGGCTCCCTGTGGGCCTGGAGAGCAGATAAACAAGTGAGGGGAATGTCGAACAGGCAAGTCCGGGCCCTGGCTCCCCTGAGCCCCTGGCTGGGCTCCCGGGGCAGGGTGGGGGGGAGCAGGCCAGGCCTTTGTCTGGCTTTTCAAAAGCAGAGGACACGGGGTGTCTCGCTTTCCCAGGGAGGGAGGGAGGTGGCTCCCACCCAGCTGAGGGTGTGGTGGGTCACGGGTGAATCCCCGGAGGAAAGTTGCCAGCTTAGAAAACACACCCGGTGGGAGCGACCAGTTGGGCCAGGCTGGCTGGACCTCCAGAAACCGACCTCGGTCCTCCAGCTGGGGCCCAGGGGCCCAGAGCAGGGCAGCTGCTGGCCCTGTCCCAAAGTAGGCAGGTGGGGTGACCCCAGGAGGTGCCTCCTGGCCCCTTGCCCATGCAAACACAGCCCACAGCCTGCAGGTGCCCACCTGTGGGAGTGAGGGGCAGGTGGAGGGTCACCCTCACACTGGGAAGAGGGGACCATGTGCCTGAATGACCATGCACCCTCACTCGGCACCTGCTGTGTACAAGAATCTTCCTCTGCCAACAGCTCCTTCCCTGACCCCACACAGGCCCAGGTCACCCACTCGACATGCAGGGGTCCCAGGATTTCAACGGGGGCCAGCAGACTCTTTTAGCTACACCATTTGGAGCTCCATCTTGGAGACACTTTCCCTGGGAGGGATCAGACCCAAGCTCCCAACGCCTGGTCCTCTCCTCTCTTGGAGAGGGAGAGGCCCCCTGCCTCCAGCGGTAACTCGGGACATCTGGCGGCTGGACCTTGCACGAGCAGGGGGCTTCGGACACCACTGGAGGCCCCTGGGAAGGGCGGGGGGACTGGCCCGTGCGCGCGTCCAGGGCGCAAGGAGCGGTGCGCTCAGGCTGGGGCGGGGGAAGGGCGGGTGAACTCAGGGCCGGACCGCTGCAATTTGGGGAGGGGTCGCTCCACCTCCCCGGGGCCACCCACAGGTGGCCAAGGGCCGAGGCTTGCCCAGGAGGCGCGGGCGGAGACGCGAGCCTCCCCTTCCCAGCGTCCTGGACTGCCCCCAGCCGCTGCCTCCCGGGTCCCCAAGAGCCCGTGGGCCGCCGGGGTCCGATAGGGGGGCCTCACGGCTGGCGCGGCCCAGCCC
>NW_012147864.1:3205212-3239679 GCF_000956105.1 Propithecus coquereli | reverse complement strand
CCTACCCTCGCGGCCACCTACCCTCGCGGCCAGGCTGGGTCTCCGCGCCAGCCTGGGACCCGGCTGTGGCCAAAGTCCCGCCCCTGCCAGCGCCGGGTCCGGAGGGGACTGTCGCGAAGTCAGACAGCAAGCAAATGCCTTGCCGAGCGCGGATGGGGACAAACACCGGGGCAAAGGGAGAGTGGGGGCCCCGAGGAGGCCGCTGCGAAGAGCTGACCTCTTGGCTGCGACCCCCGCACCCCACTCCGGGGTCTCGCACAGCCGTTGTGGGATGTCTGGGGGAAGAGTGGCCAGGTGGCGCGGACTGGAGGCGCCACAGCCGGGGCTGGGGCCCGGCTCGGTTTAGAGGAACAACAACAACAGCAGTTGCATCTGTGTGGGCCGGGCCTGGCCCTAAGGGTGGTCGATCGGCTGATGGGTCTACTCGGCCCCATGGCTCCCACGGTGGCTCCCACGGCGCACACCCTGAAGGCCTGTGGCCAGAGCCACTGAGGGACTGCAGAGGGAGCAGGGACCACTCAGGCTTTGTCCTGAGGGCACTAGGGAGCCACAGCAGGAGGCAGGCAGAACCTGTCTTCCCTACCATGTAGATCATGGCTCCCAGTTCCCCGGGGTTCCTATAAGACCACTGCAGCTCTGGCCCCAACACACTTGCTCACCGAGGTCCGGCGTGGGGCAGAAGAGGAAAATTCTTCCAAACTCAGTTTATTATAAAACAGTTCTACTTAGCAGATGCTCAGTAAATGGATGGGTAGACATTGAAGGAAAACAGCTTTGGGCAAACTTCGGAGGCAGATCTGGCAGGTTGCAGCCCAGACTGGGGAGGGACAGCTACCCATTTCTTTGTAGGCCTTTGCACTCCCCCCCTTTTTGCAATGAATTCATTTTAGCATTTTAAACAAATGAGATAAGTGCGCAAATGTAAAAGAAACTAAAAGATGCTGAGGAACATCAGAGGCCGTGGGTGAATCCCCGCTCACCTCCCCATGAGCTGTGTGACTCTGGGTCTGTGTCTTAACCTCTCTGAGCCTCACTTTCCCCACCTCCTGAGGCTGTGGAGAGGGTTAACTGAGTGAATATTTACAAAGGGCTTGGAACAGGGCCCAGCACACAGTAGCCAAGGGTTTGGCAAACTTTTTCTGTAAAAGGCCAAATAGTAAATATTTTCATCATTGTGGGCCGCAGTCTCTGCCGCAGTGACTCTGCCACTGCAGTGCCAGGGTAGCCAGAGGCCATATGGAAGCACTTGGGTGTGGCTGTGTGCCAATAAAACTTTATTTACAAAAACAGGCGGCGGGCCGACTGGCTCTGAGGGCCATAGCGTGCCGGCCCCTGCATTAGGGTCTCCATGCAAGTGAGCCGTGGGTAGTTTCTTCACTGCCCGCGGCCTGTGTTCTTTTAGTCCAAAAAGATTTGCTGAGCACCTACTGTGTACCTGGCACTATTAGTAACCACGGATGCGAAGTCCTGTCCTTGCAGAGACAGCGTTTTGTGTCCTCTAAATAAATGATTTCAAGGTTTGAGGGATGGTGGATGCATGTTGTCCAAAAATAGGGGGAGGTGGAGGAGACGGTGGGGTGAGAACGCGACTGCTGGGCACACTTCTCTCACCTGTCCTCACCTAAACCTCCCAGGGCTCCCACCTCCCTCAGAGCAAAAGCCGAAGTGTTCCCCTGGAGAACTCGCCCCTAGACTCAAACACACGGGCCTGCAGGAGGGGAGGCTGCGTAGTGGGCGTCCCAGGGACAGGAACCGCCTGGGCAAAGGCGTGGAGGTGGAACCAGGTGGGGTGTAAAATGGACCAGCGAGAGGCTGGCTTGAGTTGACCACACCCTCCTCTTCCTCACCCTCCCTGCGCTCGCCCACAATGCACTGTGGCTCCCATGCCTGTCTGTGGCAAGGGGTCGCTGCACCTTCGGCCCCGGCCCGCCCCTCCACCCTTGACCACGCCCCTCACCTTCAGCCCAGCCCCTACACTATTGGCCCCGCCTCTGCACCATTGGCCACGCCCCTGTACCATTGGCCACGCCCCTCACCCTCAGTCCAGCCCCTGCACCGCTGGCCACGCCCCTACATCAGAAGCCCCGCCCGGCACCTATGGTCACGCCCCTCATCCTCAGCCCATCCCCTGCACCATTGGCCACGCCCCCGCATCATCAGCTCCGCCTCTCTCACCTTCAGGCCCATCCCCTGCACCCCAGCCCCCACCTCCCGGCTTCCTCAGCGATGGCTGGAAGGCGGCCCCGCCCCTCCCTGGACCACTGGCACCCAGTTTCCCTGAGGACGCCCCTCTGTCACCCCCCTAGGACGTTGCCGTCCCCTGCACTCCGCACAGCACCCCCTCCCCCTGCTCCAGCCCACCCGCAGATCCATACACGCCCCTGGACATCCTCTGGGACCCTTGGACTGCGGGGCTCACGTTGAACTCTGCATTGTTCCCAAAACCTAACTCCTCCCCTCTCCCTGAGTCAGAGACTCCCTCACCTCCCTCCAGCCCTGACTCCAGCTCAGGCCTTGTGTCCCCCACCGCAGCCCGCAGCCTCCTCTCCCCACCCCACTATCACTTGCGCTGGCCTGCTCCTGCTCAAACGCCCTCCATGGCTCCTCAGTTCCCTGCAGCCTGACTCTCAAGGCGGAGCTGAGCCAAACTGCCCCGTCTCTACCCTCACCTCCTCTTGCCCCACACCCAACTTGGGCTTCAGCCATCCAGACGCCCTGCTTTTGCAATCCTTGCGCCCTCCTCTGGGAACAATGTCCCCACCTTCTCTGTTGTGACTTAGTCCCTGTTTTAAAGGGACCCTGTTTTAAAATCCTTTCCCCTTCCCTATTCCTCTCGTCCTCTCTGGTTGCTTTTTCCCCACCAAATTCTTCTTGTTTTTGTTTTCAGTTTTTTTGTAGAGATGGGGTCACTCTATTGCCAAGGCTGGTCTCCAACTCCTGGGCTCCAGTGACCCTCCCATCTCCACCTCCCAAAGTGCCGGGGTTACAGGCGTGACCCACTAAATTCTTTTAACAGACGGTGTCATTTACGTATTGTGTTCAGCGTTTCCTTCCGGCCCCTCCCTTGAATGTCCGCCCCCCCAGGGCAGGAATTTGCCTGTCTTCCCTGCCGAATCCTCAGCACCCAGAACGGTGTCAGTACACAGCAGGTGCTCAAGATGTGTTCGTGGAATGAATGAGTGATTTCCTATCCTCCACCCTCTCCTTTGACCGTGACAGCTCCCTGGGAAGGATGACCACAGAGTCTGGTTTACGGACGAGCAAACGCAGGCCCAGTGAGAGGCACCAGGGCCCGTAGCCCCACCCAGCACCTTGCCAAATTCTCACCACACCCTTGAAGTTGCTCCAGGGTCAACCTGTCTCCTAGAGGGGGAGATGGAGACTCAGAGGTCTCTGGGGGCAGCAGACCCCAACAGTGGCCAAGCAGCTTCCCTCACAGCCCTCCCGGGGCTAAAATCCCGGAATCCCAGAGGCCGGGAGGGCTGCCGTGCAAGGTTAAAAGACCCAGAGGGGGAGGCGGTGGGCAGAGGTGGCCATGCCCGGCTGCTCCGGGCGCCTCCACTCTCCCCTTGGTGTAATGGGCTTGTCGGGGCGCCCCAGGTACGCATTCCTCTCTGGGTTCTCTGCCAGGCCTTTGGGTGTGGGTCCAGGAGAAAGTGTCCTCAGGGGGGGTGATCGTGCCCGCCATGGACCCCAGGCTGACCAGGGACAGGCGTCGGGAACCCCAGGGCAGGCGGGGGCTGGCGGAGGGCTGGCTGGAAGGCACGCGCCGTTGGGCTCCGCTGTGTCCCTGATCTTCCAGCACAAGAAACCGGAAGCAATTGCCTTCGAATGCGTATTTATTGGGGTCAAAGAAGAAAGTGAGGGGTTTAAAGAGAAGCGTCACTGGTTGACAGCCACTGTGCTTGGGCCCCGTTCTAAGCATTCCCCTGCACCTTAACTATTATTACTGACCCCACTTACAGATGGGGAAACTGAGGCACGGGACCTGAGGTCACAGAGAGAGGTGAGTGAGGGTGAGTTTTAGGGGGTCTCTGGGCCTCCCACATTAACCCTCTGGGGGGTGGTTCTGGGAGGGTTTTGAGCTTTTCTCGAATTTTCAGGGATTCTTGCCTCCCTGGCTGCTGGAACCCTCTGCCACTGCTCTGGGCTGCGGGGGCCACTCCGGTGTGGGCAGTGAGGGCCGACTGTATGCCCCACTTCAGGCTGGACAGTGAGCGCCACCTGCATGCCCCACTAGTGCTGGACGCAGTGGGACCTGGAGCTGTGTCTGGGAGCTGCAGTTTCCCACCTGCAGCTGTTAACTTCCTAGTCCTCCATGCGGGCACCTGACGGACCCTGTCGAGCCAGTGGCTCTCACAGGCTGAGCAACCCGGGAAAGGTCGCTGGGCTTCTCTGTGCCTCAGTGTCTGCACCCGTCAGGCAGGGACAACAACGGTCCTCGAGTTTCGGGGAGGACACAAGGTGACATGTGCCCAAGGGCAGAGGTCAGGAATTCCTGTCGTCACCCTGTTGTTACTGATGTCACAGTGGTGCGGCACGCCTGGAACTGGCCCATTTCTCAGAGAGCATGGAGACAGCCTCAGGCCCCAGCCCATTCCTTGCCGACTCCCCTCGGTCCCCTGCGCCCCGTGGGAGGCCTGCCCTGCCTGGAACCTCACACTTCACCAGGCCCCCAGGGGGCCAGGGAGGGGCCAGCATGACTCAGGAGGGGGCGTGTCTTGGAGGAACGGAGCTCCCAGTCCTCTCTGAGCTTCGGAACCCTGACCCGCAGGCCCAGCCCAGCGTCCACGCAGAGAGGAGCAGCACACTGGGAGCCTCAACTCCTGCTGTCCCCATGGCCTGCACCACTGCCCTGGGAGCCCCAACGTTCACAGCTAAGGGGCACGGGGACCACCTGGGGTCTGATGGAGCCACCATCTGCAGATAATCAGAACCAAACCTCACCCCCAAAGAGGGCCGTGTCCTCTGTACCTGAGAGCTGCTCAGGAAAAGAAACTCCTATGACCAAGAGTATGTCTCCTCAATATATAAAGAGCCCCAACAAATCAATGACAAGTGTTTCATGAATGGAGCTATTGCCATCATTGTTGCTGTCAATTCTTTGCACTGACTAGTGTTCCAGAACAGGGAGAGCCATTCAGCTCTTCCGTGGAAAGACCCCTGCTGGGGCTTGTAGTCCAGGAGCTCTGGGTGCCAGACCCACTGCCAGGCAGCCCCAGACAAATCAGCTCCCCTCTCTGGGCCTCAGTTTGGAAAGTGGAAACACTGACCCCCACTCAGCCCACTCCTCAGGGCTGCCAGGAGCCTGGTTCTCCGGACAAGAAAGGACGGTTATTTGTTTCACAACAGGCTTGAGAAAGGGGAAGGAAATGGCCCCTGGGTGGAATCAGTCCCTGGAGCGTCAAGAGCAGCTGTCCCGAGGCTGCAACCCTGGCCCCATCCTCCTGCACTGTGTGACCTTGGGTAAGGTGCTTAACCTCTCTGGGTCTGTTTCCAAATCGGTAACCAGAGTGGGGGGCCAGAAACAACATCCACAGGTAAATGAAGTTCCACACACCTGTAGCTTCAGGTGCTCCTCGTTCCAACCCCCTTAATCCCATCTGCAGAGTCCCTGTGTCCATGTAAGGCGACATACCCCCAGGTCCCAAGGGATAGGACGGGGATGTCTCTGGAGCCATTGTTCTGACGTTGGCACTATGCTGTGCGTGGGCTGTGAGCACCCTGGGACCTGTGGGTATGTCACTTCATGTGGCAGAAGGGACTCTGCAGACGGGATTGGGTTAAGGACCCTAAGGTGGGGAGGTCACCCTGGATGACCTGGGGACCCAGTGTCAGCACCGGGTCCTCCCACGAGGAGGCAGGAGGGTCGGAGGCAGAGAGACTGGCGGATGCCATGCTGCTGGCTCCGAAGGGGGAGGACGGGGGAAACCGAGGCGTGAGGGGCATGGGGCTCGCCCGGGGCCACGCAGCGGGTGAGAGGCAGGGTGGGGCTGGAGGGCTGGCGCCTGCAGCTGGAGAGGCAGCTGCACCACTCCCGCCAAGCGTGACTGTGTGCCGGGCCGTGTGAAAGCTCCCTGCGCACGTCCGGGCCGGGTAAACTGAGGCACGGAGTGGTGAGGTCATACGGCGGCCCAGGACCCCCACTCTCACCTCCATGGCCTGCTTCTTGGCCCCTCGTGCAGTTATAATCGTCATCAGTCACAAGCTGAGACTGCCGGGGCGTCCGTTTCCCAGAACCCCCTGGCCCGACCACAGCCCACAGCCCACAGCCCGGCTCCTCCTTCCGGGCCGTTGGGGGAGAGTGGGGGCCGTGGCCGCCAGCAGAACCCGCCTGCCATGGCCATGGGAATGGGGGGCTGGGGCCGCCCGCTGCTGGCTGTGGCCGCTGCTCTGACGCTGCCTGCGAAGGTCCCGGGTGAGGAGCCCCCGGGACCCCACTTGGGCCGCCCTTGGCATCCTGCCCGAGCCCCGGTCAGACCCCTACACAGAGTGCCCCAAGAACCCTCAGGCGGGAACCCCAACACACCCTGCTGCTTAGCCTCCTGGGCGGCTGCCCCGCTCCGGCCTCAGCTGGAAACGAGGGACCCCCACTCCCGGCACAAGGGGTCTCGTCTGGGCTCTGGCCGTAGCCGCCTCTGGTCTCTTCCCACTACATCTCTGTCTGTCTCGGCCTCTTTCTCCCCCTGCCTGGCCCCCACCCCATCCAGTCCTGGTCCCTGACTCGGGCTGTCCACCCCCATAGGCTCCTGGGGGGCCCAGATCATTGGGGGCCAAGAGGTGGTCCCCCACTCCCGGCCCTACATGGCGTCCGTGCGCTTTGGCGGCCAGCACCACTGCGGGGGCTTCCTGCTCCGGGTGAGCTGGGTGGTCTCCGCCGCCCACTGCTTCAGCCACAGGTGAGCCTCACCTTTCGGGACCCTTCTTTGGGTGAGCTGGGGCATGGGCAGGGCGGGGTGGACCCCACCCCTCACCTGGCGGAGGGGCAGCCGGAGGGGGCGTCTCAGCGGGTTGTAGCAAGTGACAGGAGAAAGTGGGAGAAGTTCGTAAGATGCAACAGCCGTGACAACGATTAAACATTCTGTTAGGATGGTCGTTTCAAGTATGTCATATATTGTGATGACTACTGACATGAATATTGAAATTATCGTAGTTAATATAATTGAGGTGGGACATGTAATAAGTATACTAAGTGTTATGTGCATTCTCAGTATATTTTTATAACAATGATTCAAGCTAATATTGCCGCTGTTGGCGCTAACAGTGTCATTGACATGGGGATGGTAGTCCGCGTGGTGGTTATCACGTGGGGCCAGCGGGGGCAGCCACCGGATCACTGCACCGATGGGCAACCCCAGTCCCGCCCGCCCTCCCCTCCCTGCAGAGACCCCCGGAAGGGCCTGGTGGTGCTGGGGTCCCACGCCCTGAGCGCCGCGGAGCCCACGCAGCAGGTGTTCGGCATCGCGGCTGTGGTCAGGCACCCCGACTACCACCCCACGACCCACGCCAACGACATCTGTCTGCTGCGGGTGAGCCCCGGGGCTGGCGGTGGGTCTGGCCCGTCCCCAGCCACTCAGGACGATCTGACTTCTGTTTTAAAAACAGCTGGAGGGACCCTGTGAACTCCCAAGTCAAGCCACATCCCTCCTCTGCCCAGAACCCTCCATGGCTCCCACCTCCCTCGAGACAAAAGCCAAAGTCCTCCTGGCACCCACGGGCCCTGCTCATGTGTCCCTGTCACCTCCTACACTCTCTCATTTGTCACCATTGCACTGGCTATGCCCCCGCCCAGAGCACCATTCCCCCAGATGCCACAAGGCTCTGCTTAAATGTCACCACCTCGGGAGCCTCCCCTGGCCACACAGCCCCGTCCTGCCCCTGCCCCCGCCAACTCCTGTAACATCTGCTCCTCCTCTGGTCGTTGTCCACCACCTCCTCTGGACCCAAGGGCCTCTGGGTGGCATTTATGGCCATTTATGACACACAGCAGGTGCCCAATATTTGTGCTGGAAGAGGGAAGGGAGCATCTAGGGCCACTGTTAGACCCAGGTCTCTGCCCCACACCCCAGGAGTTTTCGGGGTGGGAAGTTGCACTGCCCCTCCATGTGAGTTTCGCTCTCTGCCCACGTGTGGTGCTTCCATGTGACCCTGCATGGCCCCCTCCTGCTCCAGGGGACCACCCCTTCCCTGTGGAAGCTTGGTAAATAGCATTGGCAGGGGCACATGGTAGTCCAGAGGAGGCTGGTGTCTTAGCCTGGGAGTCTGGGAGGGCTTCCTGGGGGAGGTGATACCTAAGCTGAGATATCCCCTGAAGGCTGAACAGGAAGGGTGCTCAGGGCAGGGGTACCGGGAGAGCAAAGGTTGGAGGTGGGTCAGGGGCTGGCAGCAAACCATTCTGGTACAGGAGAGGGAGGCTGGAGGGGCTGGGGGCCTAGACTGGCAGGCCAAGAGGCTTTGTCCCAGGGCAATGGGGAGCCAAGGGAAGGCTTAGAGTAGGCAAGGAGATGGGGTTTGGAAGCTCCTTTGGGCAGCTGAGGGGGTGAGACTGGCGGGCTGGAGGCTGGGGCAGGCCTGACGGGCTAGGGGCTTACAGTGGCAGAAGGAGCAGGCATCCTGCTGAGCCGCAGGGCAGCTGCCACCGATTTCTCTCTCACAGGCCACGACCAGGGGTCACAGACGGGTAGACTGAGACAGCAGCAGGGGAAGGTGGGTGGGTGGCGGGGCAGCAGGGAGTGGCCCTGAACGCACACTTTCCCTGCAGCTGAACAGCTCTGCTGTCCTGGGCCCTGCCGTGGGGCTTCTGGGGCTGCCAAGGCGAGGCGCCAGGCCACCCAAGGCTGGGACACGGTGTCGGGTGGCTGGATGGGGCTTCGTGTCGGACTTCGAGGAGCTGCCGCCCGGGCTGATGGAGGCCGAGGTCCGAGTGCTGGGCCTGGACATCTGCAACAGCTCCTGGAAGGGCCAGCTGAGCCCTGCCATGCTCTGCACCCACAGTGGGGACCGCCAGAGGCGGGGCTTCTGCTCGGTAAGATCCTCTGCCCCACCCACTCACCGTATGGGTACAGGGCACACCGAGGCCCACAGAGAGAGTCAGACTCAGGCAGGGCCTTGGGAACTGAATCCCACTGATGTTTGACCAGAGAGAGAAGCTGAGGCCCAGGAAGGGCAGGGAGTTGATCACACAGGGCTGCCATGTTCAGCTGGGCAGGTTGTGCACTGCATAAAGTGCCACAGACTTGTGTCTTTATACAAGTAGTGTTCAGTAGGGGGCAGTAATGGATCTGAAGGAAGCAGTTCCTGCTCCTAAGACCTCGTGCATTGTATGAAGCTGTGCTGCCGCTGAGGAAGACACTCAGCCGGGAGCGTCTTTTGTCTCACTCCAGAGAGTGACATGGTTCAGAACACAGACTCTAGAGTCCAACAGCCTGAGTCCAATCCAGACTATGCCACTTCCCAGATGTATGGAAAAGTATTGGAAAAGTCACCTCATTTCTCTGGGGCCTGCTATCTCCACCTGTGAAACTGCCACATTCACAGCACCTGCTCGGTAGGGTCAGAGCTGATTCCAACGGCAGTCAGGAGGGCTGCACAGGGCGTCAGGGGTTTTAGGGTGAGTATTCAGGGAGCCCTCTCTGAGGACAGAACCTTCGAGCTGAGACTTGAAGGAGTCCTGGGGAGATGTGAGGAACGGCATGCCAGCAGAGACCAGTCAGAGGTCGGCTGTATGCAGCTGTGGCTGCGCAGGTTGTGCACTGCAGCCTTGTGTATTTTTTTATACAAGCAGTGGCCAGTAGAGGGCAGTAACAGGTCCCTGGCTGGAACCAAGGGAGTTAGGGGGAGAGTAGGGCAGAGAAGTGGGTGCAGGCTGGATTCTCAGGGCCTGAAAGGCAGAGGTGAGTTTAGTTTTTGCTTTAAGAGCACCAGGGAGCCATAGAAGTGTTTTGAGGCAGGGAGGGCTGTGATCTTATTTACCTGTAGACACTCCTTCCAGGAAAGTGACCCCAGAGAGGAGACCCTAACCTTTTCTTTCCCTTCACCCCAGGCAGACTCCGGGGGTCCCCTGGTGTGCAGGAACCGGGCCCATGGCCTTGTCTCCTTCTCAGGCCTCTGGTGCGGTGACCCCAAGACCCCTGATGTGTACACGCAGATGTCTGCCTTTGTGGCCTGGATCTGGGACGTGGTTCGGCGAGGCAGCCCCCAGCCCAGCCCTGTGCCTGGGACCACCAGGCCCCCAGCAGGAGCTGCCTGAACCACAGACTCGCTGGGTATACGGGCCTGGAATATTCCACGGCAGCTGCGGCAGGGCGTCTGTGGGGAAGCCTGGTGTGCAGGGTGTGGGTGGGCTGAATTGCACCAAGTAAAATGTTGACCAACTAACCAGAAACTACGGACACCGTCCTCAACTGTGGTCAGCTCCAGGGTCCACCCGCACTCCTGCCCACGTCTCCTTTCCCCTGGCCCTTTTCCACCCTCCTGTTCCCCCCACCACGAACCCCCCGGATTTGCACTCCCCCCTCACAGCTCACACTCTGGCCAGCCTCTGGCCTCGGCCCCTGCAGTACCCCCGGCCTGGGGTCCCCATCCTCCACCACCCTCCAGCAGGGGAACTCCAAGTTCCCTGAGCAGGGGGCAGGGGGACTGTTGAGTCACCAGCATGGGGTCGCCCCATCCCCTTCGTGGAATCCCAAGTTGGCCTGGCCTCTGTCAAGCCTGTGCCCCTCCTCTGAAAGCAGTTTAGAATGGCACCGGTGCACCACAAGTCCCTGCTGATGTTACCAGCACAGGGTGTCGGTAAGGCGTTACCACGATGGCTCCTGCTGCGCCCCAGTCCTTCAACGCCAGGCCTCCACTTCTGGCCCCCAAGCCAGCTGGCTTCTTGGGGCTGCCCTAAGCCCCCCTCCCTTTAAAGGCCTTTTATCTCTCCCTCCCTGGCTGTTGTCCACTGCCTGGCGGTGGACTCTGAGGCCCAGAGGTAGGTGGTGGCCACCCCAAGGACATCCACCTCTGCCTCTTCTCTGGGTGTTTTCAGAGGCCCCACTTGACACCCCAACAGCATCCCCAGAAGCAAACTCAGGCCTGGACACCCCGAAGTGGGTTTCTCAGTTTTTATTTCTTTGGTGAGGCAGGACCCCAGGGTGGGGGGAAGGCTGCCTTGTCTGGTGGCCCAGGCAGACCCCCCTGCTCAAGGACACTTTTCTGGGCATCACAGGTAAGGCACTACCTGGGGGCTGGAGAAGGAGAAGCAGAACTCCCCCAGACTCCCCACCCCAAACTTGGGGAGCTCGATGTCTTCCCCGTTGCTCCCCACCCCATCTGGTCTGAGCCTTTGGTCTACATGCAGGCACAGGTAGGTGATTTTGAATGTCAGCCCAGACTGTGTGGAGGGTGAGCAGTTTTGGGGGAAATTGACCCAAGACCAGCACCACCCCCTGCCAGGCTGGTGGGTCAGGAGGGTCTAGCTGGCAACTGTGTGTAGAGGCCTGGCCAGGACAGGCCATGCAGGACCAAGGGGTCCTGTGTCTGAACCCCCAATGTGGAAGGCAGGCAGCAGGGGTGTGCAGGGACACCTGGCTCCAGGGTGCCAGGCACGCAGTGTGTCCTGGAGTTAGCATCGACACCCCACCCTGGGCTGGTGGGTGAGCAGAGGCTCCAGGTCCTGGCCAGGTTCCACTCTAGTGGACTGGGCCCCAGTGTGCACAGTGCCCTGCTCTGAGCTGCTGCTGGCCACCCCACGTCTGGGGCCACGAGATGTTGCTAAGTGAACCCACGTGAATGGCAGCTGAGGAGGGCTGGGTCATTCTGTGTTGGGTGGCACAGATGGCCCCTCTCCCAGAGGACACACTGGGTGTTTCCCAGTGGCCCTCAGAAGACGTGAAGGGGTAAATGGAGGTGACCGGAGGACGAGAACCTGGGTTCTTGGGCGGTAGGGAACAGTGGCTGCTTTCTTGGACTTTATAAAGGGCACATCCCACTGGGCCAAGATCACCGTGTTCCGAGGCTAGACCTCTCCCTCTCCTCCTGGCCTGAGCCGGACGTCCCTCATGGCCGGGCTAGGAGAGCAAGTTGTGCCTCTTGTGAATCACCAGCAGGGAGTCCCCAGCCCTCCCGTGGCAATAACTAACCGGCTTATCCCCAAAGGAGCAGAAACGTGGGTCTTCCCAGGCAGAAGGGTGCCTGGGGTGGGGGCTGGGGAGGCTTCCCAGAGAAGTCCCCGGAAGCTGACCCCAGTGCCGGGGCTCTGAGTCCCAGCCTCCTTCCCTCAATCCTTGCAGGGTGCCCACGTGGTCCCCGTCCAGGCTCCAGGGAGTGTCCGCGGGACATAAATTAGACTCTGCTGTGGCAATAAATAAAAACGGGGGCGGCCTCGGACGCCAGGCCCAGGTGCGCCCTGCAGGCTCACACGAAGTTCTCCTCCTCTTCCTCCGACTCGGCACCCGGAGGCTCCCGGGATGTGCCTGCAAGCGAGGGGGGCACGGTCAGCACACTGCGGGCCCCCCGCAGCCCGAGCCCCCGCCCTGCGCCCGCACCTGTGCAGCTGCCCGGGTGGCGCACGCCGATGGAGCGGCCCAGGAAGCAGGTGGCCTGGCGCAGGTGGCACGAGGAGACGTAGGTGACGTTGTTGTTGCCGCAGAGCTCCTGGCCGGGGCCAGAGGGCGCGGGGCAGGGCGCCGCGCGACACACCACGCAGTGCGCGCTGCCCGTCTGGTCCACCACGCACGACTGCGGCCGCGGGCACACCACATGGGCGCAGGACTCTGCGGGCAGGCGGCGGGCGCGCGTCAGGGGACTCTTCCCTGCCCCTCTTCCCTGCGCGAGCCGCCCCACCTCGCCCCGCGGGGCTCCACCGCGAGCCCCGCCCCCCGTTGTAGTAGGAGCCACACCCCTCCACGAGCCCCGCCCGCTGAGCGCGCTCCCTGGCGGACCCGCTACACTTCTCTGTGACCCTGTGAGCCCCAGAGGCCCCTTACCAAACCCCTCCCCACTCTTCCTAACTTCCGACCCCTCCTCAGTCCCCGCCCCACAAAAGACGCAATCCGGTGACACACCGTCGTGCGGAGGCTCCGCCCAGACCCAGCGTGCCACCCAGACCCCGCCCACCATAAGTCCCGTCTAACCCACGTGACCTATACAGGTCTGCAGGCTCCGCCCCCACGTACTGTGGCAGAGGCCCAGGTGCACGACGCCAGGTAAGCTGGCTCCATCCCTCCCTCTGACTCCGCCCCCACACGCTGTGGCAGCGGCTCAGGTGCATGTCGTCAGGTCCTCCGGCTCCGCCCCTCCCTCGGACCCCGCCCCCACGTACTACGGCAGCGGCCTGAGTACATGACGACAGGTCCGCCGGCCCCGCCCACGCGTACTGCGGCAATGGCCCTTGTGCGTGACGTCAGGTGCGCTGGCCCCGCCCCCAATCACTGTGGCAGCGGCGCCGGTGCATGACGTCAGGACAGCCGGCCACGCCCCTTCCTCGGGCTCCGCCCCGGCCCTACCCCCACGTACTGCGGCAGCGGCCCCGGTACATGACGCGCAGGTCCGGGTGTCCGCGGCAGCGCGCGGCGCGCAGCTCGCACTCGTTGCGGTAGGTGGCGCCATCCGAGCCGCAGACCTGCAGGCGCACCGGTAGTCCCGCGCAGTCGGGCGCGCACTCACAGCGCGGGCGGCCGCCGAGCATGCGGCATGCCTTGCCCGGGCCGCACTCTACGCCGTCGCACGAGTCTGCGGGCACAGGACACAGCGTGGGGCGGTGCTCGGGCCCGCGCACTGCCGCCCAGTGTGCGGGGCGGGGCGGGCCTGGTCTGGGGGCGCCGTCTGGGGTCCGGGGGTGGGGCCTGGGGATGGAGGCGCTGTCAGAGGTCAGGGTCCGGGGGACGGGGCCCGTGGTGAGGGCGCCGTCCGAGGTCTGGGATCCGGCGGCCAGGGCGCCGTCTGGGTCCAGGGTGGGCCAGGAGTCTGCGTGTGGGAGCCGGCGGGGGCGGGGCTCGGTCGGGAGCCCGGGTCACTGTGGGCTGGCGGGGGCCTCTTCCGGACCTGGGGGTCCGGGAACAACCGGGTCTTCCCAGGCCCATTTCCTCTGTTCCTCGCAGCTGCGTCAGCCTGGGGGTGGGGGGGCCCTACGCCTGGGTCTGGGCCAGGACCTCCCTGGAGAAGGCATCGGTGAGGGCGGGACTTAGGGGGCCTCCCCCAGCCCTAGCCCTCAGCAGCCCCATTTCTCAGGGAAACTGAGGCACAGCTAGGGGAAGCCTCTCTCTGGGGTCCCCGCCCCCACTTTCAGTGTGCTGCTCGTGGCCTCGCAGGCCCTCCTGGGCTCTCTGCTGCATCCTCCCAAGTCGTCCTTTTACAGGCGGCAAAAATGGGGCCTGATCACAGCTGTGAGTGTAGGGGGGCCAGGGGCACCTCCCCTTCAGAGCTCCAGCCAGACCCCGGGTGACAGCCCCTGCCCCCAAGTCCCATTGCTTGCAAGTCTGGAGGGAGCCTCTGGACACCAAGTCTTGAGTTTGTGCTGCAGCCTCAGTTTCCCTGTGCACAGAGCAGAGCTGATGGGGGACCCCATCGCACAGGCTGAGCAGACATCCCTGAGGGTGGCCGGCGCCCCCCACGGAGGCCCTGCCAGGGCATGTGGGCCGCACCTGGGGCCTCCCACGCAGCGGCCCACACGCACATCTGGAAACGCTCTGCCGGGTGGCTTCACGCGAGGGAGAGCGGAAGTGGAGGGCTGAGTCCCCATCCCCAGGGCCAGATGGGGGAGGAGGGGTCTCTGGGCCACCTCACGCCCAGGCCAGGCACTTTTTGAAGTATGTCTTCCTCCCAGAAGCCAGAGGGGGGTCTAGAGGGAGCAGGAGTATGTAGCAGTAAGTTCAGGACCACCCTGCCAGGCTGATCTGGGATTAATAACATCTCACAGGCTTGGGCAGGTCTGCACCCCTTTCCTCCAGCCTCCTGCCTGACCCCACCCCCAGGCCTTGGTTTCTTCTGGTGTGCTCTCCCATACCTTCTCCATCTGGCAGACTCCTAATCATCCCCCAACGCCCCGGCTCTCATGCCCACCTCCTTCAAATTGTGTCCTAGTGCTCTCTCTGGGCCCCTGCAGGTTCAGCCCTGAACACAGGGGGCTAGGAGGGTCCCCCAACCCATCCTCCAGGCCAAGAATATGTCTTGACTCGTTCATTCTACCCTCAAAGACCTCCTAGTCTGACGTGGGAGGCAGCATTTCTCAGAACAAGATCTGGAAGGCACATGCTTGTTAAACATGTAGCTGCGATTGCATCACAGACCCCTAAAATTTGTGGCCTTAAGGGCCCTGGTGTGGACGTTTGGGAACACTGAGTGTGGAGTCACAAGCCAGATGGCCAGTCAGGGACATCCCCTTCCCTGGAGTTAGGTGTGAGCCAATGGGGTGCAGGTGGGATTGGGCCTGAGCAAAGGCCTGGAGTCTGGAAACCAGGCCACTAGAGCGTTTCCCTGGATGTTAACTGCAGGAGGCGGAAGCCTGACAGCATGGGATTCCCCCAGCTCCTCTCTGAGGCTGGGGTCCCCTCCACGAACCCCTGCATGACGGAGCACTCGCTCCAGATGCTCCACCTTGGACCACAGTGATTGCTTTTGCTGGTCCGGAGCTGGACATGCTCGCCTGCCTCTGGCCTGTGGCCAACGCCCTGGGTCTCACCTTTGCAGGGCAGGCAGTGGACGAGGCCCAGGAAGCCAAGGAGGCTGATCTTGTTCCCCGGGTGGGTGAAGTTGGACCAGGCAGTGTCGATGCTGCCAGAGGCACAGCACTCAGCCTGGCTTACATCGGTCCTGAGCACCAGGCTGCAGGTCGCCTCGCGGCCCTGCTGGAGCCAGCACACACCACCTGCAGGCAAGGAGCACGGTTCCTGTGGGTCTGGGCTGGCGGTGCCACTCCTGTGCCACTCCTGACCCAGCCTCTAGCCCGTGGGGAGGCATGCAGGGCTGAGTAGCAGACGGGATGATGTACCCCCACCCAGGAAGGAGGGACAGAGAGCCACACTGGTGTTCCTTCCCTGGCTCTGGATCCCTTGGGGATCCCTCCTCTGCTCTGAGTTCCACACCCCCCCAGTGCTTTTCCACCACCGCACACCCAGCCCGGAGACCTCCCCCCGACCCCGTTCTTCCAAGCCCCCAGCCAGAGGCTGGCATCTTGCCCAACCCCTCAAACACCACAAACACCGTATGCTGGGCACGTCAGCGTCAGTGGGCCCTGGAGCTGCCTCTCCCGCCTCTGCCCTCTGTCTAGACAGCACCCGAGGGCGAGGGCATGCGAGCCCCCTCGCCTGGCAGGCCCCCCCCTCGCCTGGCCTGCCTCTTACTCACTCGACTTGGGAACATTCCCCTTGCATGAGCTCACTGTCTCCCCGGGGACGTGGCCTTCGGGGAGGGGGCTCCGCTCTCCCTTTGGCTCGGGGCTTGGGTGGGGTGGGGTGCGGTGTGGCTGCCGGGGTGGAGGGGTGGGTAGGCAGACAGCTCTCAGTTTCCCCACCCGTCCATGGGGACAGGAATGGCCACAGCCCCCATCCCAGAGCTGTCACTGGCTCTCAGACTCGGCTGAGCACCTTCTGGGGACCAGCTCTGGGCATCCAGCGCCTCCGCACCCCTCTTACAAGAGAAGAAACTGAGGCCAGGAGTAGGGGTGTAACTTGCCCGCACTTGCCAGAAAGTCCCAGGTGGGGACTCCAGTGCCCCATCTACCTAAGCCAGACCTGGGGAAGATCCAAGACCCCTCTCTAGGGGCAGCAGGACCCACCCACAAGGTCTCGGTTGGAATCTGGGCTTTGCCCCTCACGGGCTGTGTGACACTGAGCCTCAGTTTCCCCATCCGGAAAAACGGACATGATAGGACTACCCATACTGATGGGTGGTTGTGTGGGAGGGGAGAGGTAGACACTAAGCGCTCAATAAATGTCAGCAGTCATTGCAGTTACTAACCTCTGCTGACCTCCCGGTGACCCTCCCTCTGGCCCGCTGGCGTTGGGGGAGGGGAGCCCCAAGCCCCGCCGCCCACCCGCCCCCGGCGGCCGCCGCGCCCCGCCTCGCCCCCAGCCGCGCCCCCCGACATCGCCCCGGGCACATTCCCGGCAGGCCCACGTGGGTGGCGCGCCCCGTCCGCCCCTTCCGGCAGCCCCACTCACCGGGCGAGGGGTCCCCCGAGCCCACGGAGCCCACGAAGCCCACGGCCCAAGCCAGGGCCCCCCAGGGCAGCGGCCAGAGTGGCCCCGGCGCCCCGGGACGCATGGCGAAGGCAGAGACCACGGAGGCCCGCGTCGGACGCGCGGGCGGGCGGGCGGCGGCCCCGACTTCCCAGCGCGCCGCCCTATAAAGGTCCCGCTGGCTGCGGGCGGGGCGGGGCCGGCGGGGCGGGGCGCGGCGCGTGAGTGGCGGGGCGCGAGGCCGGTCCCGCGCGACGTGTGCGGGGGCTGGGCCCGGCCACGCGAGGCTGGCGGCTGGCGGGGGCCGGGGTCGCATCCGGGAGCCGGAGCGTTGAGCTGGGTCTGTGGCAGGCCCCAGGGGTGACCGTGGGTGTGAGTTCCAGGTGGAGCCGGCCTTGCGGGGGTCGAGGCGGTGCCTTGAGGTGTCAGGGTGGGTTTGGGGGTCTTTGGTTGTCTTTGGTGGTAGGGTGGCGGCTGTGAGCTAACCGTGACCCACCAGGAGCCCGTCTGTGGATCTGTGTGTTGTGTTGTGGTCACTTTCATGGCCCGAGTGGCCTGGGTGGCCAAGTCGTCCTCCTCTGGCCCTCCACACCCCACAGCCCCGACCTGGCTGGAACGCTTTTCTGCTCACACCCGCAGGCCACCCACCCATCCACCTGGCTGGAGCCTGGGTAGGGGGAAGTTGGGTGGGACCCAGGCGGTAGGGAGAGGCCCAGCGACTTCCAGCACAGCATGGACAACAGCAGTCCTCGCTCCAGACACGGCTTCTCGGGGGCCCACTGTGTGCCTGGCCTTTGCCCTTTGACCCCTGGGAGGCTGTGCACCAAGCCCTTCAAACCTTTGCAGGTGGTGCCCCCAGCTCACACCAACAGGAATGCATCAGTTGGTGGTTTGCTAGGTTTTTTCCTCCTCTCCCCTCTGAGACTCAGCAGACACTCGGTGTCTGTGCAGCCCGTGGCCACCCTGGAATCCCGGTTGCCCAAGCAGAGGCGTTTCCCACAATTTATGACAGCGGCGTGGGCCTGGGACGCCGGGGCTTTGGTGCAGCTGGCCGCTTTTTCCGCTTTGGAGCTGGTCCCTTCTCTCTTGGGGACCTCCAGAATTGTCAAGACACCACGGATGTGCTGTGGGTTCAGCGGAGTCCCCTCCTCTGCGTTCATGCTTCTAAGGAATAATTAGCCAACATCTCTTGGTGGCAGGAATGGCGACAAGGCAGGGTGCTGGGGTACCACAGTGACCAAGGCAGACCTGCCCCCACCAAGCTGGTGGTTTGGAGGGGCCATAGACAACGAGATGTGTAGACAAATTAATCCATAACTTCAAAGAGTGGTAAATGCTTTCAGGAACATAAGGTTGCGGTCAGGGGGAGCAAGTGAGTATCTCCAGGGGGTGCCTGTGCCTGGTCACCCCTATTCCTGCATCACCTTGGGGTGATGATGGGGAAGCTGAGGCTCCCTGGAGCAAGGCAGCACAGCGCCTCCTCTTCCACCAGTAGAAGCCACACCTGGACCCTTCCTCAATCTCAGCTGCCCAGCCTGACCCGTGTCGCCCAGCCAGGGGCCAAGTTGCTGCCCTCGTGGCACTGAGGGAGGACACCCCTGTCTTGACCTGGCCTTGGCCCCTGGCAGTCCCCGGGGATTCTCCCTGGGTTGGGGACTAAGGCAGGGACGGGACCCTGTGTTCTCCCAAGGGTGTGCCCCGGCTGGACACTGTGACCTTGGCCGAGACCTGACCTTGCCATGGCTTAGACACTCTGGCCCAGGCTGTGCAAATCAAAGGGACATTGTCTGGCTGGCGTGGGTTCGGGGCCTCTCCGGGGAAACCGAGGCCAGCTGCCAATGGCCTCCTGCTCCCGGGTTCGGTGTTCCTCCCTAAACCAGAGGCCATGTGCTGGGCGACCTCAAGCAAGTCACTGACCCTTTCTGGGGAGCCCCCCTCTTCCCAGTGACAGCCTCCTCCCCGCTTCCTGACCCTGCTTTCCTCTTCAGCCTGACACAGCCTCAGCCTCACCCCGGCAGCTCACTTCCTGCCTCAGCTGCTGTAAGACTCCTCCCCAGCTCAAACGCCCACCATGACTCCCCTCGGCCTCTGCCGTCAGGCTGCTTCTCCCCTGTCAGATCCCAACAGGTAAACAGGCAGTGAGACTTGAATGTTGCACTGGATGTCAGGGGTGTGCTGGGAGCCAAAGTGACAGGATGTTTGTGCTGCAAGTGAGAGAAAGTGCAGCTCCAGGGCGTTTGGCAGAATAACAGCCCCAGAGAAGGCCAGGCTAATCCCTGGAACCTGTGGGTTTGTCACCCTCCGTGGCTAAAGGGGACTCTGCAGATAGGATTGAGTTAAGGATTTTCAGATGGGAGGTCACCCTGGATGACCCGGGGGCCCAGTGTCAGCACAGCGTCCTCACACGAGGGGGTAATAGGGTCGGAGGCAGAGAGACTGGAAGACGCTGCGCTGCTGGCTCTGAAGGGGCAGGAAGGGCGCGAGCCAAGGGGTGCAGGCGGCTGCTAGACGCCGGGAGAGGAACAGGATAGACCCTCCCCAGGAGGCACACAGCTTTGCCTCGATTTCCCCCAGCGAGATGTAAGTTGGGCTTCTGACCTCCAGACCTATAAGAGAAAAAAACCTGTGCCAGGCATAGTGGCGCCTTGTTGTAGTCCCAGCAACTCGGGAGGTGGAGGCGGGAGGATCGCTCAAGCCCAGGGGTTCCGGTCCAGCCTGGGAAACATAGCGAGACCCTATCTCAAAAAACAAAAACAAAACAAAACAACAACTTGTATTGTTTTAAGCCACCCAGTTTGTGCCAACCTGTTGCAGCAGAAATAGGCAACCAGTACATAAGCACCCCATGTGCCAGGCCCTGTGACCTCTCTGGGCCTCTGTTTCCTTGTCTGTCAAAGGGGCACAGACCTTGGTTCTACAGATTCCAGCCAGGATGTGGAGGACAGGGCCTGGCACATGGTGGGCTATGACTTGCATGCGCGGATTCTCACTGTGTAACAGGTGGTGGCCCAGGGTGGGTGTACGAGGAGTCTTCTTGGCTGCCCGCTGTGATGCTGTGAGGCTGGAGGACAGGAAGTAACTTTCTCAGGGTCACATAGCCCCACAGTATTGGGACTCAGTACCAGGTCAGCAAGGTTCCAGGGCGTGCGCGCTGAGCAGTGGGGTAGGGCCCTGCCTTCTCTGGACTGGACAATGAAGGCAGCCGCTGCTTGTGGCTGGCGTCCCTCCTTCTGGTCCCAGCACCACATATTTCTTTGGAGAATCACCTCCTACACTTCAGCCCTTGTGACCCCAGGAGCAGGCACTGACCCAGGCCTGCCGGCCAATTAGTGAAGATCATCTGACACGCCGCAAAATAGAAGGAATGGGCTCTGGGACTTTTTTGAGGAAAGGGCCACCCCCTTCCTGCCTGGGCTGGAAGGGTGTGAGCCTGAAGCTGCAGTGGACTCTTGCTGAGGGCCAGGGAGAGGCCAACCCAGTGCAACACAGAGCCAAGAGGGGCAGCAGCAATTCCCTGTGATGTTGGAGTTCCCTGGATCCAGCCATGCCTGAACTCCTCTCCCCAGTGAGAGGAAGCCGATTTAAATTGAGTTTCTGTCACTTGGAGTGGGCAAAACAACCTTTCCAATAAGCCAGTTTTGTTCAAGCAGAGCTTGTAGGACCCAGAGCAGCAGCAGGTTCTACAGGGGCCACAGGAATCACACCCCAATGTGCCAACCTCTGCCTCCAGGATGTGGGTCGTGGCTTGGTACAGAACCCTCAGGGTCACCTGGTCCCACATCCCTTGAGCCAGAAGATATGTGGTGGACTCCACATCATTATTGCCTGTTGTCTAGAACCTGAAACCTCTGGGCTCCAGGCAGCACGGCCCTGCTGGTGCTCCGATGGAGCCCGTGATGCTGAAAAACACCGCAGAGCCTGAGGACTTGGCGTGGGAGAGGACACGGGAGCACCCTGAAGACAGCTGGGCCTGATAATACCCCATCAGTTGTACCTTTCCCAGCTCAAACACCACCCATGGCTCCCCAAGGCCGTAGGACTCAGTTCAGGTTTGTTGGCCTGGGTTCTGGAGCCCTCTCCACAGCACGGCTCTTCCACGCTGGCCCCGGGGAATCCCCACCCCACAGCTGGCTGCTCCCTTTGCCTGACAGGGGACCTGCTTTTGTGTGGGTATCAGGCAGCCCAGCATGTAACAGAAGGCAGGGCTCTGCTTCAGCCCCAGAGGTAGATACTGATTGGACGAAAAGGGCCACAGTGATGTCAGTCATTCCTCCTGCTGGTCATTGGTTTAGGTTCAGCCATGGGGCCCAGCTCTGTCCCGCTGGCAGCAGCAACAAGGTAGCCACCCTGGTCACAAATGGACACCTGAGGGCCCCAGAACCTCAGGGCCATGGGTCATACACAGGCACTGGCCTGAGCACTTGGGTCCCTACGCCACAGTCTGAGGCTCAGCCTGGGGTGGCCAGCAGGTGAGGTGCCCAGGACCAGAGGCCCAGTGATGGGGGCTCCCCCATGAAGGGGATTGGCACAGCCTCCTACGAAGCAGGGGAAAGAGAAAGGAGTGTGGGAAGGGTACCTCCAGCAGAGGGCATTGCTGTGCAAAGGCCCTGAGATAAGAAGCTACATGGCCCACCCAAGGGGCCAGTGGGGACCAAGGAGGTGCCCAGGGTACTCATGTCTGCCCCAAGCCTGATCCAACCTAAAACTCTGGGAGACAGGTTCTGCCACCTGCTCAGAAAGGTTAAGCAACTTGCCCAGGGTTGCACAGACAGCATGTGGTTTGGTGGGATTTGAACCCAGGCCTGCTGCTCCAAGGCCTCCTAACTACCGTAGTCTGCCGCATGCACCTCATGAATTTCTGCAGAATGAATGTCTACGAAGGGGCTGAGCCTGAGAGGCCTGGTTTTGTGTCTCTGAGTCCCAGCCTTGCCCCTCCCTGACCTGGGGTGTGTGTGGGGAGGCGGGGTGGGGTCCTGGATTCCCGGTGATGGGGCCAGTGCGCTCTCTGGTGGTCAGAGAAGGAATGGCTTGAAATTGCCACTGAAATGAAGCGACAAGGTGGCCAGCTGTCAAGTCCCTGTCCCTAACCTCTTGGCATTCCAAACCCTTCTCACACAGGCTCCAATTCTTAATTCCTCAACACCCTGGCTCCAACACCCCCTTCTTCAGGAAATCCAGCTTCAACCAACTCCTATTTATTCCTCAAAGCCCTGGTTCCCGTGCCTCCTCTGCCAGGCAGCCCTTCCTGTCTCCCCAGGCAGAGCCAGGGCCATCCAAGAGCCCCATCCCCTGGCCCACCCTAACGGGGCTGGGGGTGTCTGCATTCCTTCAGCATAGGGTCTGGTATGCAGTAGGTGCTCAGTGAATGTTTGTTGAGTGAATAAAGAAATAAATGCAGACACGGTCCTGGCTTTCGCTGGGAGATGACACAGTTTCTGATGACTGGTTTTTCAGGGAAGAGGGTTTAGGTTTCCTGCCCCCTCCTCACCCCAGAGCGTCATGGAGATAAGGCCACGGCCCGGCGGGCCTCAGACTCTTATCCGGCGGGTCCCACCGAGGCATGACGCGACTCAGGCTCTGAGGGTCCTCCCTCCGCCCAGGAGTGGGTCCCGGACCCGCATTCCTTGCACAGGCTTCAGGGGATGCCCGCTAGGGTCCCGGCGGGAAGAAGCTGGACTCACAGGTACCCCGAGCAGGACGGCGTCAGGGGGCTCGAGGGAAGGTGACATTTGAGTGCAGACTTGAAAGGCGGGAGAAGAAGCCGCACAGGTGTCTAGGAGGACGGTGCACCTGGCGCGGGCACAGCAGGTGCACGCGCCCAGAAGTGACGGCGCGCCTGGCGAGTCCTAGGGACAGCGAGGACCGTGGGCTGGAGCACGGCGGAGCGAGAGAACCGTAGGACAGGTGGGGAAGCGGGCGAGGTGAGGCTGTCGCAGGTTTGGGGGAAGAGGAGGGGTTCGGCCTCCTTCCACATCCTCTGGGCCTGGCCCCGCCCCTCGCCGGATCCAGGTTGCCAAGGAGACTTGGCCCCGCCCTGCGAAGCCCCCGCCCCTTGGCCTTCTCCACAGCTCTGGGATCTGGCCTCGTCCCTTGCTCGGCGCCCAGCCCAACCGCCGTCCCTAATTTGCCCCTCAGCGGCTCCCGTCGCCCGCACTGAGGCCCGCCGCGCGCGCCGCCTGCGTCTCTCCCGCGCGCCCGCCCCACCCCACGCCGTGCGTGCCGTGCGTGAGCGTGCGCGTCGGCCGGCGAGGGAGCAGCAAACGGCCGGCGGCGGGCGCCGCGCGGGGGGCGGGCGGCGCGGAGGAGGCGGCGGTGGCCATGGCCGAGGCGTCGCCCCAGCCCGGACGGTATTTCTGCCACTGCTGCTCCGTCGAGATCGTCCCGCGCCTGCCGGTGAGGCCTGGGCCGGGGGCGGTGGCGGGGCCTGTTCCCGTAGGCCTGAGGCGAGACCGGGCGGGGGTCGCCGGCGCCCGCCTCTCAGTGGGAGCTGGCCGCTGCGGGGAAACTGAGGCCCGGGGTAGCGGCGGCCCAAGGTCGCTCAGTGGAGAGCCCGAGCGGTTCGGGCGTGAACCCCGCCCTCCAGTGTGGGAAACTGAGGCCGGGCCAGGAGGCGGGGCCTGGCGCAGGGGGCATATTGGGGGTCGGGGCCGGGTGACCCCACATCCGTGGCCTTCCCGCCCCCTGAGGCCGCAGACCCGCCAGACCAGACCCCGGAGTCCAGCGAGCCTGGGTTTGCAGGTGGAGAAACTGAGGCCCAGAGAGGCTAAGTGACTCGCTCGGGGACGCGCTGCAGAGAAGAGGCGCGCCCGGGAGGAGGGAGACGTGGGGGGACCAGACCCCGAAAATAACGCCAGGGGACGTCCGCTGGGCGCGTGGTCTGTGCTGCCTGCGTCGGCGCCCTGCTGCGTGCCGGCCTCGTGGAACCCTGGGTGCCGCCTTCGCAGGCAGATCCGGGGTTGCTGGTTTCACAGAATGGCAGGCCGAGGGGTCCGGCAGCAGCCATGGGCAGGCCTTTGGGACCAGACCCTTCCCGTGCGGAGCGCCTGCCTGGGACCTGGGCGTCCTCCCTTATCAGATTGTTGAGAGCCGGCTGCCCCGACCGGGAGGACTCTATGCCCCGGTATCGAAGGTGTTGCTTCCTCCCCGTTTAAGCCAGTGTTTCCCAAACTAACCTGATGTCACCTTGCGGGGGGAAGGTAATGCTTGTTGAAGGTGCTATTTTCCAGGCTCCTGGTCATGGGGGTTCTGAGTCAGTAGGTCTGGAATGGGCTGGGCGATCTGCATTTTTAGCCAGCGTCCCCCTTCCCCAGGCTGACGTGGAAATGGTGATTTAGACCAGCCCACTCCCGCCGTGCAGGTGGGAGAACTGAAGCCTGGGGAGACTCAGCGGAGAAGTGGTGGAGCCGGCTGGAAGGGAGCAGCGAGGGAGGTGGGGGCGGAGGGGCATCTGGACTCCCCACCCTGTGACCAGGGGGAGGGACTGCAGGCAGCGAGGCTTGTGGCCGTGTGAGCTCTTCGTACGTTTTCCCTTGCTGGCGGTTGGGCCATGACCTGTAATCCAGGCCCAGGCCCTCCAGATGCAGTGGGGGCCGTGGAGATCCCTTGAAAGGGAGCTGGAGGCAGAGGCGGGGTAGAGGGAGTTCGGCTTCAGAGGCCAGGGCGTCCCCCTCCCAGCAGGAGGGACAAGTACAGTCAAAGCTCAGGTGTGGGAGACACCTTCAAGACAGAAGACTTCTGTGACCAAATGCGTGGGTTTATTTTTTCCTGTGGCAGGAAAGGGCTGGTCACCTGACAGCCTGCCTGTCTGGGTTAGTTGCATTGCAGCCCCTTGGGCCTGGTGTGAGCCCAGGTTGAGCCCTGGGTAAGCCCAGGGTTGTGGCTCTGTGGCGGGACGGCCGGCAGGGCAGTCTGCAAGGCTGTGCACGTGGCTGCTCTTGGCCGCCCTTCCGGCACAGGGCTGGGTCCAGACATGGTGTAGCCACTTCCTGGCCCTGTGGCCTTGGATGAGAAGGACCCTGACCTCCTCCAACTGTCACTGGGCCTGGTGAGGACCTTCCTCCTAGTCACAGGAACCCAGTGCTGACAAGGTAGGCATGGTCTCCACCCTCACAAACAGGCTGGCCAGATAGCCAGCGTTGGACAGTGATTGACAAATATTTAGTCACAAACGTTGATAGATTCCGTAAGAGCAAATAATGGCGGGCAGAGGGTGTTGGCGAGAGCCCCTGTCTCCACCCTGTAAATGATCCTGGGGTGCCTGCTTGCGAGTTTGGAGCAGGATTCAGTGAGGCGCCGGTAGACAGGGTGGCTGTGTACCAGAGCATCTTTGTGCTGGGAACGGGACACGCCTGGTGTTCTGGGGAGGGAAGGTTGGCTCTGATTGGGTACCGGCCAAGCCCGGGAAAGTCCCGGCCCACTGCTAGCACCCTCGAAACCGTATTTCTGCTTGTCAAAGACTCGCCTGCACTTTAGTCGGAAGTGCCACTGCTGAGACACCTGGGCTAGTTTGCATGCAGTTTCTGCTTCTGACCATGAAAGGAACTGGCCTGTTGAAGTGCTTCCCTCTCAGGCACCTGGATTGCTGTGGGGCCACATGCCTGCTCACAGGGGGCACCCCCAAGGCAGCTGGGCTGTCCCAGGCCACCATTGCCACCTGGGCTCTGGGACCAGGCTGAGGCCACATGCAGCTGTTCCATTTCTCAGCTGTGTGGCCTTGGGCAGGGCACTCAGCCCCCAGGCCTCAGTCTCCTCACTTGTCAAATGGGAGCACGTGTGTGCAGAGTGCTCGGTACCTGCAGGCTCTCGCCCGACGCCTTGCCGGTGAGGGCGCTCTCAGCAGGGCCCGGTGCTCACAGTTGGGGACTTGGCTGTCTGCATCAAAGGCAGTGACGAGGGTGTCTGGGTGTTCCAGGGAAGAAAGGCTTAGCTGGTGTGGGGCATGTGGGAGCAGGAACCAGACAGGCCGGCTGGAGCTCAGAGGCCTTGCAAACTGGCGCACAGGCCCAGACTCGACTCTCCTTAGGACACGTTGGTTCGGGTGGCGTGATGTGCGGGTGTGTGGACGTGGAGTGCCCTGTGGACAGGGGCCTGCTGAGTGCTGGCATCCTCTGCCTCGGTGCCTGGCAGCGCTGAGGCAGCGTGGGCAAGTGTGGGTGAAGGAGCCGCTTGTGCCCTGGGGGTCTTGCGTGCTGTGTTGGCACCTTGAGGGTATTGAGCGCCCGTGAGCCTGGCAAGCGCTGGGAGAGGTGGCCACGGGGCCCACAGCCTGAGAATGCACAGCCCCTCCCAGAGGGCAGCACAGACCGTGCAGGTGCCATCCACACACCTGCCTGCTCACTGGCCAGGCTGCTGTCCTCACCCTCGTCTCAGGGTGATGCCTGGGGTGGCCCTGCTTATGCCTGTGGTCCCCTTTGGGAGACTCTGCTTTTCCCTCTCAGAAGAGTCCCTGAGGCCGGGCGCGGTGGCTCACGCCTGTAATCCTAGCTCTCTGGGAGGCCGAGGCGGGCGGATTGTTTGAGCTCAGGAGTTCGAGACTAGCCTGAGCAAGAGCGAGACCACGTCTCTACTAAAATTAGAAAGACATTAATCGGACAACTAGAAATATGTAGAAAAAATTAGCCAGGCATGGTGGCGCATGCCTGTAGTCCCAGCTACTCCGGAGACCGAGGCAGGAGGATCGCTTGAGCCCAGGAGTTTGAGGTTGTTGTGAGCAAGGCTGACGCCACGGCACTCACTCTAGCCAGGGCAACAGAGTGAGACTCTGTCTCAAAAAAAAAAAAGAAGAGTCCCTGAGTGATAGGACAGCACAGGTGTCTGGGCACCTGCCCCAAGCGTGGGTGGGGTGCGGAGTGAGTGCTGGTGGGAGCCCCCTGGCAGCCAGGGCTGATGCTGCCATCATCACTGGTGGCCCTCAGCCTGCCCTGGAGTGGCCTTGCTTGCGCCGTCTCCTGCACAGCCCTGGTCCCTGGTCTTCGACAGAATAAAGTCCAAAGTCCTCTTGAGGCAGGGTCCACATGCCACACTGTAGGTGCCAACCCTCCAGTCACTGGCCTGCTCTGTGTGTCCTATGTTAAACTAGATGCTGTGATGGTGACAACCTGCCCCCCTTCACCAGTGTCCGCTCAGCGCCTTGGAGAGGTTTGCAGCCACAAAGCTGGCCTCCTGGGAGGCTGTGTTTGGAGCCCATTCCCAGCAGCACAGAGCCTGCCTTGGGATCTGGCACCGGGATACCTCCTGGTGCGCAGGGGTCCACGCTGGGCAGGGGCAGGCGCTGAATTTCATCCTGCTCAGCACTCTGCCCCCACATGGATCTTCCTGCTGAACCCCAGGAGAGAGAACTTGATTCGGGGCACCCAGGGCACCTGCACCTCTGAGCCTAGAGCCAGGCATAGTGCGCCCCAGCACAGCCGGCACAGAGTGGGACCTGGTGGGGGTCCCAGCCCTAGCGATGGGGCCTGAAGCAGCCTGGGAAGAGTGAGGAAGGTGGAGTCGGGTGCCCCTGGGTTGAAGTGCTGCTGGGGTGTGCTGCAGCGTCTGCACGCTCGCTCACGTGTGTGTGCGCGCGCGCCACTCGCATGGCAGCCTCGGGGGTCTGTGTGTGTCTCTCTCTCTCTCACAGCAGCCTCAGGTGACGGGCCTGGCCCTCAGCAGCAGCTTAACTCACTGACTGTCCAGCCAAGAGTGCACAGCTCAGGTGTGGGGCTCGCAGGTGGTTGCGGGACAAGCGGGGTGGGGCTGTGCGCCTGGTGCCCTTGGCTGAGACCAAGGAGGAAGGGGTGGGCACCAGCATGTTAACTCTGGGGGGCTGTAGGGGCCACATGTCCCAGGTCAGCTGAGAAGGCTGCAGCGTCCTCTGTAGACAGCAGTCACCGGCGTGGAGGGCTCCAGCAGAGGACAAGGACAGATCACTGCCCGCCACCCCCACCACCACCGGCCGGGTCTTCTCAAGAGCACAGTTCCCCGAGGAGTCTGTAGCCTGAGGAGGCGGGCGTCACTGTAGCTGCATGGTCACTTGGGGGCAGCACTTTCTACGGCTGTGGCCTCAGTTTCTCCTACTTGCCTGTGCATGCCGGGCTGGGGCCCTCAGTATGTGTGTCGTGCATAGGACACGTCCCCAGGGCATCCCTGCTGTCTGGGCAGGTCCCTCCGCAGGGACTGTGGGTGACTCGATGGCACGTGGGGCACAGTGTTGGGTCTGTCCCCGCTGCCTGGCTGAGCTGCTGCTACGGTGAAAATGCTGTGTGGTCACTTTGCCTCCACCTGTCCTCGGGGTGGGGGAGTCACAACAAGGACCAGCAGCTGGTGCTGGACCCTCCAGGAGCGAGGGCGCTGTGTGGTGGGGTGAGACAGCCCTTTCCAGCCCAGAGCCCCGCTTTGGTGTGAGTTTGTGCTGTGGCCACAAAACAGTCTCTGGGACGTGCCCTTGGAGGAGGGGAACATCTGGAGACTGCCCAGTGCAGTCCCCACCGCCTGGGCGCAGAGCCTCAAGCCCCTGGCTCTGGGTGTCCCAGATCTTCCTGGCACTTGCCTGTGTGACCCAGGTGTGGTGCCCCGTCTGCAGGGCTGGTCAGGACAGGGGCATCACGGCCAAGGGGCAGAGCCAGAGCCCAGCCTGCCCACGGCCAGGAGGTAAGCGTCCTTGGGTGGCTGCTGGACTTCAGGGCTCCGGGCAGGGCTGTGGCATGAGGTCCCATGGTTGCTGCGGGCAGACGGGTTGCCCGATTTCTAGAGGCCAAATGTAGTGGTCAGGGCCCCTTGTCAGCACGGCCAGGTCATGCTCGTGTGTCTGGGACCCTGTGCTTGCCCAGGAGAGGGTGGAGGCCTGGGCGGCAAGCTGGGGTCCTGAGAGGGAGAGGGTTTTCCCACGGGCCCTGGTGGGATGCGGCCAGCAGTGGAGAGGCTCAGAAAGGGCGGTGCGCTTCTGATCTTGTCCTGGGGCTTGGGTGGCCGCTCCAGGTCCACCAAGCAATGCCGGCCCTGAGGGCCACCAGGACTCGGTGAGAGCCTGGACCCAAGCCCCGGCCCTCCAGGTGGAGACCTGGGCGATGGGAGTGGACCCCTGATGTCAGCAGGAGACAGAAATTCAGGTTTATCTGTGAAATCTGCTGTGTTTAAGTTGGGTGTCTCATTTCCGGCGATCCAGCCACACCCCCACTGCCCCCCTGGGAATCCCTTGCCTGGTGACAGTTGCCACCGTTGCCTGCCGAGGCAGAGCTGCCCTGCTGAGCCAAGGGCTGCTGTTGCGGTGATTTGATTCTCCTAACAGCTTTATCGAGTTGAATTTCGCACCACACGTCCACCTGTGTGTGTCCTTCTGTGTCTGGCGTCTCTCACTGAGCACGATGTCTTTAAGGTCCATCCACGCTGTGGCCTGTGTCAGAGCCTCGTCCCTTTTCGTGGCTGAGTGATGTTCCACGTATGGATGGGCCACGCTGGGTTCGGCCACTCACCTGTTGATGGGCACCTGGGCTGTTTGTACCCTGTCATCACGCGTCGTGCTGCTGTGGACGTTGACGCATGGGCTCTGCGGGCGTGTGTTTTCATTTCTCTTGGGTGTTGTCATTTCTGCCGGGTCACGTGATTCCACGTTTAACCATTTGAGGAACTTCTGGGCTGCTTTCCTTCGCAGCTGCCCCACTTTTCATTCCCGCCAGCCGTGTCCAAGGCTCACCGGCACTGTCTGGCTTTGGTCCTGGCCTTCCTCGTGGGGTGACAGCGTCTCACTGCATCTTCCTGACGACTGACAGTTTGGGGCATCTTTTCGTGTGCTTATTGGTTATTTGTATTTTTTGGAGGAATATCTGTGCAGATCCTTTGCCTATTTCTGAAACTGGGTGGTTTGTCTTTTTGTTGAATTGTAAGCGTTCTTTATGTATTAGTATTCAGGGCGAGCCCCTTCACACACAGGCCAGACCGCTAGACCGCTCCCGTCCCATGGGTCCTTGTGTCTTGGGGTTGTGCGGGTCACCATCTGCTCGCCCTGGCCTCGGCCTTTGCCGCTGGCAGTGGGAGCAGGTGAGGTGGCCTGGCGCGGCATGGCCCTCCCCAGAGTCAGCAGGTGAGGCCGGGGATGCAGGTCAGCCCAGCCACCTCCGGCAGCACCGCGCCCTGCAGCAGAGCCTGGCTGTGTGCTGCCTGGAGCAGAACTGTGAACAGCCACATGGAGCATGTGGCTCCCAGAGCCCACGGCAGGTGTCCTGGGCATTCACATGCTGACACGCCGGGAGGCCTTGTGCCCGTACGTCTCGTATGTGTCTTGTCTGTCTGTGTCCACGTCTCCCCGAGGCAACTTTAGGACACCTGTGAGAGCCCAGACCCGCACGTTTGATGACGTGGGCCCGCTCAGCACAGCTGTGGCTTGAGGCATGGTCAGGGAGCCATGGCGTGGTTTTGGGGCTCACACGCTTGCTGTCCTCAGGGTGGGGTCACACTACAGCCGGGGGCTAAGGCTGCGTGCCGGCTGTGAGCTCTGAGCCTGCAGTGACTTCCCCGTCTCTGTGGGGACACTCACTAAGTCTGGGTCCAGCCTTGGGACCAGGGCAGGGGAGGGGAAGAAGGACACCTGAAGGAGGACCAGGTCAGCGTGGGCTGTGTCAATGTTCTCGCCACCTGGGGCTGGCAGGAGCAGGCAGGTTCTCTCGGCCTCCCTCGTCCGTCTGTCCTTCTGTCCGTCTGTACTCTAGGACTCAAGGAGTCTGGGAGGGCCCACACTTGCCAGGCCGGGCAGAGGGAGCCCCTCTGCCCTCATCCTTAAGGGTTCACAGATGGGCCCTGAGGTGCCCCTGTGGCTTGCAGGGGTGGGGGCACCACCTGACTCTGGGCTCCTGCTCTCCTGCAGGATTACATCTGCCCAAGATGCGAGTCTGGCTTTATCGAGGAGCTTCCGGAAGAGACCAGGTAACCCACCCAGCCCGTTGGTCGTAGTGGCTGGAAGAGCCGGGAAGGCCCTGGGCGCAGGGTCTGTGCCTGTTGGGGCCCGCCTGGTGCACGGCTGGCAGGGCCTGGCATCCCTGGGTGCCGGGCCAGCTGGGCCAGGAAGCAGCTGCTGGTGGCCCTGGGGCACATCCCTCCTTGTGAATGGCAGCACAAGGTCCCCTTCTGTGGCGACTGGGGGGGCTGGGGCCAGAGGGTAGGGCTGGTGATCCCAGCGGTCACGTTCCTCCCCAGGCCTGGCCTCCCGGATCTGAGGACACTTCCTCTGGGGCAGGGGGGTCTTCGGGCCAGGACACAGAAGTCGGAGAACAGTAGCGGCCTTGTGGCCCCTGCCAGCATCCACACCTACATGAATTTGGGGGGGTCTGTGTCGATTTATAAAGCCACTCCTGGGTTACTTAGGGCAGAAAAAAAGGTGGTGACAGCAAAGGCAGGTGTGGACACATCCGAGTATGCCAGAGTCCAGAAGATTCCTTTTCGGTGTGAGAGGGGGCTCCAGGGGGTTTGCAGTTTCTGCAGTGACCACACGGTCCACATCCTGGGGCGGTGATAGATTGTATGAGTCTCACTCTCCTGATGCGCAGGCCCAGAAATGGGGTTGCAGGGTGCGAGAGCACCCTGCACCTGTGGGGGCTCATGGAGCCTGCTAACGTGCCCTTCTCTCCCCAGGAATACAGAAAACGGTTCTGCCCCCTCCACAGCCCCCACAGACCAGAGCCGGCAGCCGTTCGAAGTGAGTTGGGGCCTGGGCCCCCTCGTCCTGCTGCCAGTCACCTGGCCCAGCCCCGGGCCCAGCTTCCTGTGCCCCTGCCACCACGCCTCTCCCGCCACACCACTCTCTGGTCCCCCGTTTGCTCTGCATCTCACAAGCCCTGTCCCGGACCTTCCTGGGGTCTCTCCTAGAAGATGCGGAAGCTGACTGCTGTGCAGGCCGAGCATGTGGTCCTGATGCTGCTCGGCCGATACTGTGGTTTTTGGGCCATCTGGGCCTCCCAGCCACTCCCCCTGTCCGCCTCACGTCCGTGGCCAGCTCTGCCCTCCCACCTCTGCCCCATATTCCCTGGGGCCTGCCTTGCGTCCCTTTGCCATTTCTCCCTGGCAGACCTTGCAGGCCGCGGCCGCCCCCCAGCACCAGGCCCTGCTCCGTGGTCACCACCCCCTCCTCTCCCCAGAATGTGGACCAGCACCTCTTCACGCTGCCGCAGGGCTATGGACAGTTTGCTTTCGGCATCTTTGACGACAGCTTTGAGATCCCCACATTCCCTCCTGGGGCGCAGACTGACGATGGCAGGGACCCCGAAGGCCGGCGGGAGAGAGAGCACCCGTCCCGGCACCGGTATGGCGCCCGGCAGCCCCGTGCCCGCCTCACCGCGCGGAGGGCCACCGGCCGGCAGGAAGGCGTCCCCACGCTGGAAGGGTGAGGGGGCCTGGGGGTGGCCGAGAGGGCCCTGCTTGGTAAGATCAGAAGTTCTGATGCTTAAAAATGGGCATGGGTTCCACTGAAACCTGGGTTTGCTGCCAGGCTCTCGGGAAAGGCTGGCCGACCCAGCCCGGCTGCTCCGGTCCCTTCTGAGCCCCCACACCCTGGGGAGCCTCAGTCTCATCCCAGCGGTAGCTGCAGCCCCACACAGCACTTTGGAGGCAGGAACGTGCCACGTTTTGGGGTCTTTAGAAGCAGCAGGGCAGACCCCAGGGCTCGAGGGACTCGTGTGGAGTGATGTTGGGACTCGTGGGGTTAGAGGGCAACACCCAGAGCCAGGAGCAGTTTCCTCCCACTGGGTTTTAGACATGGCTTGCAGGTGGTCACGTGTCTGCATGTTGCCGGGTGCCCTCCCGGCCTCGGGCCTGGACCAGAACTGGGCAGGAGGGAGGATCACTGGATTCCTCTCGTGGCGGTTGATCCCTTCTGTGGTTGTGTCTCTCTTGCTGAAAAGAATCTGTAAAAGCTGTTTTAGACAGGCGTGGCGTTGCCCGCCTGTAAACCCAGCGCTTTGGGAGGCTGAGGCAGGAGAATCGCGTGAGCCCAGGAATTGGAGGCCACAGTGAGCTGTGATCGTGCCACAGCACTCCAGCCTGGGTGACAGAGCAGACCCTGTCTGAAAAAAAAATGTAGGGGCTGGGCGCGGTGGCTCACACCTGTAATCCTAGTGCTCTGGAGGCTGAGGCAGGAGGATCACTCAGGCTCAGGAGTTCAAGACCAGCCTGAGCAAGAGCGAGACCCCGTCTCTACTAAAAATAGAAAAATTAGCCAGGTGTCACGGTGCGCACCTGTAGTCTCAGCTACTGGGGAGGCTGAGGCAGGAGGATCGCTTGAGCCTAGGAGTTGGAGGCCACAGCGAGCTATGGTGACACCACTCCAGCCTGGGCGACAGTGAGACCCTGTCTCAAAAACAAAAAAAATTAAAAAAAAAAACTGACGGAAGCCACTTGGCAGCTGGACGCTGACCCACCCTGCGCTCTGTTCCAGGATCATCCAGCAGCTGGTCAATGGCATCATCACGCCTGCCACCATCCCCAACCTGGGCCTGGGCCCCTGGTGAGTAGAAGGGGGGGGCTGCCCCCACTCAGCCGCGGCCACTCGAACCCCGACCTCTCCCCCCAGGGGCGTCCTGCACTCAAACCCAATGGACTACGCCTGGGGGGCCAACGGCCTGGATGCCATCATCACACAGGTACAGGGCTGGCGCCCAGCAGGCTGCAGGGGGACTGGGCTGCTGGCGGCTCCGCATGCTAGGGCTCTGGGGTGTCTCCTGCCTCCTGCTGTCCCTGCATCTCCACGTCCCGCAGAGTGTGGCAGCCCCACTGTTGGGGGACACGCCCCAGGCCTGCGGTCCCCCTGCGCTTGTCGGCTTCACTTGCCTGGGGTGGCGCCGCGGCCAGGTGGTGCCCTCCTGTTGTAGCAGCGCCGCCTGCCAGTGAGCGGTGGAGTCTCCTCAGTGGCAGGTGCTGAGAGCAGTGGGACACGGGTCCTTCAGTTGCCCGCCAAGCAGGGGCTCGGGGTGCCACAGTGACCTCTGACCTGGCCAGGGTGGGCTCCCAGGGGTCCGGGCCCAGGACAAAGAAGGCCTTGGTGCTTTTGCGGGTCTCGCAGCCCACACTTCAGAACCCCGGGCTGGGCCGAAGACGCTACCCCTCCCCCAGGAGCTCCCTCTCGCCCTTGTCTTTCAGCTTCTCAATCAGTTTGAAAACACGGGCCCCCCGCCCGCAGACAAGGAGAAAATCCAGGCCCTCCCTACCGTCCCTGTCACCGAGGAGCACGTAGGTACGGCCGGTGTGCTCTGCCTTAGGGTTAGGGAGGGTTCTGCCCGGGTCCCCTCTGCCTCCTTGCACCTGAGGCTGCCCTGCCTGGGGTGGGGTGTCCTGGGCGACTCCCCAT
>NW_012147864.1:3188928-3204697 GCF_000956105.1 Propithecus coquereli | reverse complement strand
TGCCGAAAAAGCCTCACAGGACAGAACACAGCCACAAACCCCCCAGGCCTGACGGGGGTGAGCTTCTCCTCTTCATCCTCCTCATCCTCCTCCAGCTCGCCGGGCAATGAGAACACGACGAGTAACTCGTGAGACGCCGCGGCTGGAGCTGCTGGGAGAGCTGCGGCCCCGCCCCGGGCTCGGTCACTGCGGGTGCCGGGGCGCTGGGACTCGTCTGGTCGGTCAGCGCCGGCAGGCCAAGGTGGGACGGGCTCCGGCCCCCAGCCCAGGGGACGTCCCACTTGCTGGCCGCTCCCGGCCTAGAGGGCGCAGGCCACACGGCCCTCCAGGGGCGCCCTCAGCCACCCCCTCCCCTGTCTCTAACCCTCTAAATGCTCGACGGCGGAAAGGTTTTATAATTTTAAATTATTACTGCTCTGAAATAAATGGACGTTGTAGCTCACACGCGGCCATGCATGATCTGTGGACGGACGGGTGCAGCTGCTCCACCAGGGCCGCGATGCCGCCAGGACAGGCCGTGAGGGTCCCCAGGCTGCCTCCACTGCCCGGAGTTTGGAGGGCTCGGACCACGAGGATGACCAGCAAAACCCAAGAACAAAACTGCTTGGACAGACGTTTTTTAATGGAGAAAATGTGTATCTTGGAAGCTATTTAAAATACACCACTTAAAAAGAGAAGCAGGTGACTTGGCGTCTTCCTTCTGCGCCACTGTGTCCCAAGGGGGCCAAGCTGCCTGGCTCGCTGGGGGTTTGCGTGTCCCTGTAGGGGTCTGCGCCTGCTGTGGGCCCAGGAGCTGAGCCATGCCCCCACCTAGGCTCAGCTGGGAAGGTCCAGGCACCGTCACATCCACGATGACAAACTGAAAACTTGGAAGTCTGAACTGGCAACGTCCAGCAAGGAGATGGCAGCATGTCACCAAGTCACACAATTTCGAACAGTGAAAATGAGGCTGCACTGAACAGGCAGCCACCCCCACCTCTTGCGTCCCATCTCAGGGGGTCCCCAGCTGGGTCTGCACAGCGCAGCTTTGCAGCCAGGGTGGGCGGATGCTGGCCGTGGGCACAAGCCAGCCCCAGGCAAAGCTGGCGGGCATGGGGACCTGCACGGGGCTGGGCAGTGGGTTTGTCTCCTGTGGCCTGGATGTCAGATGGTCTAGACGGATAAAGGAGCCCCCCATCCGCACCCCCCACGCCAGCCCTGTCCGCAGCTCGCCCCTCTCAGGGGCCGCCCTGGTCTGCGGTGGGCACAGTGCACTTGCTACCACGTCCTGGCATGGTGCTGTGCGCACGTTCGCAGCGTCTGCCCCACACCAGGCTGTGTCCGCACCTTGGAGGTGTCTGCTCGACCCACTTGCTGGTGACCTAGGTTCCGCCCATCCCTGGCCCTGCACTTGCTCATTTCTGGGTTTTTTGCTACCGAGACAAAGCCCCGGCAAACCATTCTGGGAGACACCATCGAGGCTCCAGAGCTGGAGAGAAGCATTCTTGATGTTGACAACTGCAGCCAGGGCCGCCTCTGGGGCTGTGGCCCTCAGAGCGCCGACCCCCAAAGATGTCCACGTCTTCATCCGCAGAACCTGTGGGCACCTTACAGGTGACGCACCTGGTGCCCTGCAGATGAGACTAAGGTGAGGACATTGAGACGTGGAGGTTACCCGGGGTTATCCTTGGCTTGGGGACATCTGATCTCCAGGACTGTGAGAGTCAGTGTTTTAAGCCACCGAGTCTGTGGTGACTTGTTCCAGCAGCCAGAAGAGGCCACGCGGGCCACTGCCACAACAGGTGACTCACGTGAGCCTGTTTCCCACTGGAGAGCGGCAGCTTTGAGTCGCACAGTGCTAGGCAGTCGAGGCTCCCGTTCTGCGTGTTCTAGGGAGAAGGCCCGGAGGAGGGTCTGTGGCCACAGGGCGTGTGTCCCTCCTGTGGGGAGGCCAGGAGAGCAGGGCCCCAACAGTCACACCCAGCCGTGCACAAGCCTCGGACCCAGGACTGCAGGGACCCCACAGGGCCCTCCGCCGCTTGGCTGTCGTCTCTAGAGCGGAAGTACAGTTTGCTACCTTTCGCAGTTGGCTTTTCCTCACTCCGTGTAATTTCCTGGGAGGCACCGTGCCCTGCGTGCACCCCCTCGCCACCGGGTGGCGCTCTGGCGTGGGCGTGCCGCGGTCTGTGACCTCCACCTCAGAAGGACGCTGGCGGTTCCCAGTTCTTGGCTGCGGTGGGAGAAGCTGCCAAGAACGTGTGTGTCCAGGTGTTTGTGTGAACAGAGAGTCCATTTCTCTGGGATATAAATGCCCAGAAGTGCCACTGCTGGGGCGGACGGTAGCTACACATTTAGTTTGAGAAGAAACTGCCAAACTGTTAGATCCGGCACTGCGTCGTGTTGCCGCCTGTGCCGTGTGAGGGATCCAGTTTCTCCACGTCCGCGGCAGCAGCGCGGGTGTCAGCAGTTTTATTTTAGCTGCTCTGGTGCTCGCTGTGCAGCCCCAGATGGCAGAACTCCAGTGGCAACGCCCCTTCCCTGCTCCATGCAGGGCAGAGTCCGGGGGTCCACGAAGGCAGGATTACCCTGGCCACTGTGGACCTTGGGTCGTCTGGGGCCCTGTGGGGGCTGAGCCGTAACCCTGACAACCACAGGTGTCCCCGCATTTCACAGGGTCCCCTGGGGCAGGATCCCCGGTCTCTGCAGAGTGAGCCAGGGGCTTTTCCCCACCCCAGGCTGCCCAGCACCCCGCCAGCAGGTGCCTCAGCCCCACTCTGCTTTCCGCATTGTAAGCGGGGGTGCGGGGGTGGGGTGGCTGGATCGGAGCCCCGACCCATCCCCAGGGGCTGTCACCTCACCAGGTCAGCCCTCCCCTGTCCCGGGGGCAGATGGCTTCATCACCCTATGTGTGCAGGAGGAGCCCAGGCCCTCAGCTCCCCCTTCCTTCTGGCTGGAGTTGGAGCCCCGGGGGCTGCAGGGAGAGGAGGGCACTCGGCACATGGTTCCTGCCCCCCACTCCCCGGCCTCCTCCCGTCCCAGGAGAACCCCGGAGCTCTGAGGACCATTTTGTCATTAAAACAGTTCCAGGCGTTGGGTGTGTGTGTGTGTCCTGCTGCTGCTGTAACAAAATGACCACAAACTTGATGGCTTAAAACATTTATTGTCTGACAGTTCTGGAGTCAGAAATCTGACATGGGCCTCACTGGGCTAAAATCAGGGCATGGCAGGGCCGGTCCCTCCTGGGGGCTCCACGGGAGAACCCATCTCCCACCTTTCCCAGGATCTAGTGGCCACCCGAGTCCCTCGGCTCGGGGCCCTTCCTCCCCCTTCAGAGCCAGCAGCGCAGCATCTTCCAGTCTCTCTGCCTCCAACCCCCCTGCCTCCTCGTGTGAGGATGCTGTGCTGACACTGGGCCCCCGGGTCATCCAGGGTGACCTCCCATCTTAAGGTCCTTAATCCCAGCGGCAAAGTCCCTGTGTCTGCAGGAGGTAACATACCTGCAGGTCCCAGGATCAGGACGGGGACGTCTGTGGCCTGTCGCCTTGCCTGTGTGGTGCCTGCGTCACCGTCTCTGCCTGCTCCGGCCTCGCCCACCCTCCTCCTCCACCCACTTCACACGTGGCCTCAGCCCCAACTTCCCCTTGACGTGTTCCCACCTCCGCGCCTTGGGCTGGCTGGGCCCCACCTGGAACGCCCTTCCCAGGCCTCTGACAACCGAATAATCCCACCCAGCGGGTGCCTTGCGGGGTCCTAACCCCCGAGCTCCTGACTGGACACGGGGATACCGACTGGGGACTCCCTGAGAGCCAGCCTCACGTGTGGGCCCCACTGTGTCCCAGCAGCAGGCACTCAATGAAAGAACAGGCGCCAGTTCAGGCCTGCGCCTTGCGAGTCTGGCAGAGGCCCCTCCCGGCCTCATGGGGCCTCAGGAGACCAGGACGGGCAGGAAGTGGGTGGACAGGTGGTGCCGCCTCGTCCGGCTGCCAGGCCGGGGGGACCCCCTCCTGTCCAGTGCCAGGAACATGGGCTGGCCACGGTGGCGCCAGTGGAGTGCCGCATAGGTGTTGTAGCCGTTCTCCTCAATGCGCTCCTGGAACCTGCAGTCGACAGTGTAGACCCGCTGCGGGGCGGGGCGTGAGGCCAGTGGACCCTCCTGCCACCCGCCAACCCCAATCCCCTGCTTGTCCAGTACTCACCGACCCATAGAGGTGGCCCTGGCGGTCCATGGCCACGTAGAAGCCCGAGTGTACGGCCTTGATGACCACGACACCCACGTGGACAGAACGGATCTCGATGATGCCTGCTGGGCGGGGGCAGGGACTGGTCAGGGCAGGGCCTTGGCCCCTGGGCCCCTCCACTGGCCACTGCCCTTCGTTCATCCCTGGGCACCTGCTGGTGGCCACCGTGCTGACCGCAGGACCCTCGGGGGCCAGGACAGATGCCCGGGAGCTTCCCCCAGGCCACGCCAGGGGGAACAGCCAACACGAAGGCTGAGAGGGAAGACTCGCCCCTACGGCTGGAGGATGCCGGGGAGCCGAGGCACGGTTTGGAGAGGGGAGGCCCCTGATTAGGTCAGTGTCCTCATCCGTGCAATTCAACCCATGTACAGCATCCAAACCCGGGGTCAGGGACCCCAGATGCCCAGTCAGACCACCAGGGGCAAGAAAACTGAGCCAAAGTTCAGGCCCAGAGGGTTCAAACTGCAGGTGCAAGAGGTGGTGGGTGCCTGCCCTGGACACGCTCTGATAACAAGAATTAACGACAGCAGGAGTTGGAGACCAGCCTCAGCAAGAGCGAGATCCCATCTCTACAAAGAATAGAAAAATTAGCCGGGCATGGTGACGCACTGACAGTCCCGACTACTCGGGAGGCTGAGGCAGGAGGATCGCTTGAGCCTAGGAGTTGGAGGCTGCAGTAAGCTGTGATGACACTACTGCACTCCAGACTGGGTGACAGAGTGAGACTCTGTCTCAAAAAAAAAAGAAAAAAGGATAGGACAACAGCCGGGCAGCCTGGCAGTGGACACACGGGCCCCCACCACGTGCAGTTATGGGGTGTTCACAGATAGCACATTCGGGTCGTCGGTGACCACTAGCGTGCTGGAGGGCATTCCACACCCTCTGCACCCACTGAGCCCACGCAGCAGCCCCAGGTGGGAGGTGCTGCCTGCGTCCACTTTTCAGAGGGGCAAGCTGAGGCCTGGGAGTGTCAGAGCCAGACGTGGACCCCACACGTCCATCGGCAGCCCTGGGAGAGCCTTGCCCCTCTCGGAGCACACAGTTTCCCGTCCGGCAAGCACCCTCTGGTCCCCGGGCACTGGGGCCTCTTCTGCAGTCCAGGTCTTGCCCTCCAGCCTTCAGCCTGGATCTGGTGACCCGAGCCCCAGGTGGCCAGCCACGTGCCCTCCCCAACTCGCTCACCCAGGCCATTCCTAGGTCAGGCACCCAGCTCCTCCTGGCCAGCCCCCTGCCCTACCCTGGCCCCACCCAAGCCACAGCCCCCCAGAGCAGCCTGAGGTCCCCCCAGGTGAAGGAGCCGTAGGTCAGCCTCCCAGCATCACCTGTCCTACTTCTGTGCACCCCACCTGGTCCCCTCGGAAATTATGACATTCCTCGTTCTCTTGTTTACTTCTCCTCCCTGCTCTGGAAGCCCCAGGAGGGTGGGCCGGCTTGGTCACCACTGGGTCCCCGCGCCCAGAACGGCACACAGGCGGTGCCCAATTATTAATAATAACCACCCGACAAATGAAGGAGAGGAGAGCTCCCAGCCCCGCCCACACAGCCGTCAATCATCATCGCCATCCCCGTCCAGTGGGGAAACCGAGGCCCAGAGAGAAGTAGCGACTGTCCCAGGTCACCTGGCCGAGCCAGGCCTCTGTCCCCGCGCGAGGCCACTCACCGCCTGGCCATGCCCACCGCCCGTGGACCGGCCCAGCCAGTCCCCATTCTGGCCCTGGTCGCATGCCGCCTAATGAGGGCCTTGGGAGCCAGATGAAAGCGGCAGGGAGGGCAGGGGGTGATTATCTGCCCTAATGACGGTGATTCAGGGGCCAGCGATTACCGGCCCCCTCCCCAGCTCCCTGGGCTCTCCTCCCTCCTCCCTGCTTCTCCTGTTGCCACCAGCATTCCACACGCGCTTATGGAGTGCCTACTGTTTGCTGGGTGGGGCCCTGGGGACACAGTCGGGCAGAAGGGACGCGACTTCAGCTCCATGAATGAGGTCCTGGCACTGCGGCGCCCGGCTCCACCACCCACCGTCGGTGCGATCCTGGGCGGGTCACTTCCTCTCTCTGTCCCTCAGTTTCCTCATCTGCCAGATGGGTGTCTTTGGTTTTGCGGCGTTGGGGCTCCAGAGTTCAAGCCCTCCTCCGCCCTCGGCCCCCAAGCAACCGGCCCGCGCAGCCCTCCCTGGAGACTCACTGTCCGGGCCGTGGCGCCAGCGGGTGCCCCGCACACGGCCCGCGGGGTCCACGCGCAGGAAGAAGTGCGTGGAGGAGAAGAGGCGCCGCCAGCGCACGTCGCCCTCCAGGTGTGGGTAGCTGCGCGCCCTGCGCGGCGCGCTCGCGCTCGGAGTCCCCGCGGCGCCCGGCTCCCGCGCCAGCAGCAGCCAGGCCAGGCCCAGCCACAGGCGGCGGGGCATGGCCCGCGCCCCGCTCGCCGCACGCTCTCGCCTCCCCGAGCGGCCGCGGCTCTGCCATCGCGCGGGGCCCACGGGGGGCGGGGCCGGGGCGGAACGGCGGCCGGGCCGGCCAATGGGGCGTCGGGACTGGCCAATCACGGCCGGGGGCGGGGTCTGGCGCCGGGGGGCGGGGCCCACTCTGCTTCCCGCGGCCTCTGCACGTGTTCGCCCCGTGGGGCGGGTCCCCGAGTCCCCGAACCCCCCCAGTCGCTGGCATGTCCGGACCGGGGGAGGCGGGGCTGCTGCGGTGGCTGCGGGGGAAAGAGGCGGGCTTCAGAGACCCGGAGGGAGACACGGACACAAAGACCACAGACACAGAGACAGAGACCAGAGACACAGAGACAGACACAGAGCTAGAGACCAGAGACAGAGACAAGAGACAGAGACAAGAGACACAAGATAGAGACAAGGGAGAATGAGACCAGAGAGACTGAGATATAGAGGCTGTGAGATGCAGAGACAAGGAGAGGCAGGGAGAAGCTGTACGAGACAGAGACTGAGAGACAGAGACAGCAACAGGGAGAGACAGAAACTGGAGAGATTGAAGGGCAGACAGAGACAGAGGCTACAGGGAGCCACAGGGACTAAGTCAGAGAGAGACTGCGAGACACAAGGACAGGGAGACATGCGAGAGACAGAGACATGGGGATGCACAGGGATTGAGAGGGAAGGTTCTGGCACGTGCATCAGTCCCTGCCAGCTGGGCCCCAGGACTGGGCATGCCCAGGTGGGACTCAACGCCCCCTCCGAATGGAGCTTCCTGGGGGCAGGGGGCTTCGTGGCAGGGGAGGGCGTGGGGACGTGTGTTTGGGCAGGTGGGTGGGAGGCAGCTGTGGGGACGATGGCCACACAGGCATGTTGATGGGCTTCTGGTGGGACACCCAGACTCCAGTGCCCACCAGTGCTGCACCAGAGGCCGCAACAATGGGCCAGCCCCATTCACACCCACTCCTATTCCCCACTTACAGCCACACCCCAGGCCCCACCGGGAACCTCCCAGCAAGGCAGCTGGCCCCACCCCTCACCTGCCCACCCCATGCCCTGGGCTCCGGGTGACCTTCACAGACTCAGAGCCCGGAGGAATCATTGACAGGTGGGGAAACCGAGGCCCAGAGAGGAGCAACGACTTCCATTGTGGGAACACAAGGCACAGCTCTGATTCCAGTCCCTGCCTTCTGCTCCCAACAGCCCAACCCTGCAGCCGCGGCCCCAGGTGGCACCTTTAAATAGCACCAGGGTGAAGACATGGTGACCAGCCTGCCCTCACCGGGAGCCTGCTGGAGGGACAACCGGTCCGGCCGGATGCCAGGATGCTTTCGTGGTGGCTCAGGGATTCCCCGACTCTCTCTTCCTGGCCCAGGCGGGTCACACGGTGGGTGTGGCAGGTGCCCCAGTCTCAGGACCCCATGACTGCCTCAGTTTCTCCTTTGTAAAATGGGCCAGTAAAGGAATGTCTGGAAGGAAAATGACAATCCACATAACATGCTGGCCAGACAGCACAGCATGTGGACACTGGGTAAGTATCCTCCACCTTCTTGGCCAGCTGCAAATGCAGGTCTTCCCACCCTAGAGTGACCCCGCAAGAAGGATATTCTGGGCGCCTGTGTGAGAACATGGGACGCACACTCGGGAAGCCGAGTTTGTTTAATAACAGCTTTATTGCAATATAATTCGCATACCGTACAATTCACCCATTTAAAGTGTACAATTCAATGTTTTTAGTACATTCGCCAAGTTGTGCAACCATCACCACTGTCTCTTTCCAGAACATTTTCATCACTTCCAAAGGAAGCCCCGTCCCTGTCAGCAGTCACTTCCCAGCCCCTGGGGACCACGAATCCACATCCTGTCTCCGTGGATCTGCCTTTTCTGGACATTTCATATAAACGGAGTCTCACACTGTGTCCTTCTTTATCTGGCGTCTCTCACTGAGCACGATGTCCTCAAGGTCCCTCCACGCTGTAGCCTGTGTCAGAGCCTTGTCCCTTTTCGTGGCTGAGTGATATTCCAGTGTGTGGATGGACCACGTTGCATGTATCCACTCATCATTGATGGATTGTTTTCGCTTTTTGGCTGTTGTGAATAATGGTGCTGCGAACATTGCACACAGTGTCTGTGTGGACGTATGTTTTTATTTCTCTTGGGCACACACCTAGGAGTGGAGTTGCTGGGTCACACGGTAACTGCATGTTTAGCTTTCTGAGGAATTGCCAAACTGTTTCCACAGTGACTACACCATTTCTTGTTCCCATGAGCAACACACGAGTCTTCTAATTTCTCCACATTTTTGCCAACATTTGTGACTGTACGTTGTTTTGATTAGAGCCATGCTAGTGGGGTTAAAGTAGTACATCACTGTGGTTTCTCGAAAGACTTAAAGCCTATAGAAAAGCCATAAGGGCCAGGCGTGGTGGCTCACGCCTGTAATCCTAGCACTCTGGGAGGCTGAGGCGGGCGGATCGTTTGAGCTCAGGAGTTTGAGACCAGCCTGAGCAAGAGAGAGACCCCGTCTCTACTAAAAATAGAAAGAAATTAGCTGGACAAGTAAAAATATATATATATAAAAAATTAGCCGGGCGTGGTGGCGCATGCCTGTAGTCCCAGCTACTTGGGAGGCTGAGGCAGGAGGATCGCTTGAGCCCAGGAGTTTGAGGTTGCTGTGAGCTATGTTGATGCCACGGCACTCTAGCCCGGGCAAAAGAGTGAGACTCTGTCTCAAAAAAAAAAAAAAAAAAAAAGAAAAGTCGTAAGAATGGTGCAATGAACACCTGTATACCCTGTTCCTGGATTCCTCGATTCTATATTCTTCCTGCCCTCTGTCAGCAGGAGAATCAGTAAATGCACAGCAGGAAATTCACACAGTGGAATGTTCCACCGCTGTGAAAAAGACTGAACCCTTGAAACACACGAGTTGGATGAATCTCTCAAAAATGATGCTGAGTTAAAACAGCCAGACACAAAAGAAGTCCATGTATGTGTCATTCTAGGACAGGCAAAATCAACCTATGGTGTGAGACGTCAAGACAGGGCGCTACCCTTTGGGGGCCAGTGGCCAGGAGGGGGCAGGAGGGGGCTTTGGGGACTGGCAGGTTCCGTTCCTGTTCTTTGGAACGCCTTTTCCTAGGTGTGTTTGGTTTGTGAACAGTAACTGGGCTGTATTCTCAATGTGTGCACTGCTCCACAGGCATGTTAGACCTGAAACAGCACACGCACGCAATCTTTTTATGTACGGGATATTCGAGACTGAGCCACAACCGTGGTGCCGCTTCCCTCTAGGAGAGATGCGAGAGATGCACGAGCACAGCGAAGTCCTTCTCCTCGTAACGAAGCTGCAAATTAATCTACCATCTATGCTCAGACATTCCCTGATGTCCCCTTTAATAGCTTTCTTTTTTCCTGAAAAAATCAGGGCTGGGCTCATGCTGTGCGTTCAGCAGTCTCTTCCTCTCTGTATTTAGCCTCTGTGGTTGGCCCCAAGGATATGACCACATCCTAATCCCCAGAACCTGCAAAGTTCGCCTCATTTGGAAAAAAATGAGTCTCTTTCTTTTTCTTTTTTTGAGACAGAGTCTGGCTCTGTTGCCCTGAGTAGAGTGCCGTGGTGTCAGCCTAGTTCACAGCAACCTCAAACTCCTGCGCTCAAGCTATCCTTCTGCCTCAGCCTCCCAGAGTGCTGGGATTACAGGCATGCGCCACCACGCCCGGCAAGTCTTGATAGATGCAGTTAAGATCTTTGAGAGGTTATCCTGATGGGTTCTAAATATGGTGACCAGTGTTCTCGTGAGAGAGACAGGTAGCTTTGGCACAGACACAGAGGAGGTGATGTGACCACACAGAGACTAGAGTGACACGGCCACAAGCAAAGGAAGCCTGGAGCCCCCAGGAGCTGGGAGAGGCAGGATGACCCTCCCCTGGAGCCATGGGAGGGAGCACAGTCCTGACGACACCTTTATTTCAGCCCCGTGAAATTGATTTTAGACTTCTATTCTCCAGAAATATGAGAAAATGAATTTCTGTTGTTTTAAGGCATCGAGTTTGTGGTCATTTGTCCCAGCGGCCACAGGAACCTAATAACCTTTCCCTTCATCTAATGATTCCTGACTTTCTTTGCCCATTTTAAAATATGGACACTTCTAAAGTCTCATAGAGCGTCCACAACCCAGACCCATCTGAACGCCTGGTGGCTGGATTTGGACCCAATGTTTTGGGTGAGAAGCCAGCCTAGGTGACATAAAACTAGACGACAGTTTCAGAAACGGAGTGTTGCCTGAATTCCAGCCTCTTAGCACTGTACTGTTCATTTTAACTACATCTGTCTCCACCAGTCTCGCATGTTATTAATATTTTTCTTGCTTACGTTTTACAAGGAAACTTAGCGTCACCGTCAGAAGTGGAAAACCAGTGCCATACGCTGACGAGTTGACAGTAAGCCATAAAAAGAAATACAAAGGAGAAAGAGGAATGTGAGAACTCTGAGATCAATATAATCACAGCCAGGACATAGAGACTGGTGTTAAATACGGGGGCGGCGGGGGGAGCCGCTAGGTGAGGCTTCCTAGGGGACATCAGCAGAAGGTTTGAACAGGAATTGAAAGGAGAATGACTTTCTTACCGATAAGATTCAGGAACCTGGCTCTCGGGGAAATTCTGGTTCAGGGAGTCTGATGTCTCAGGAAATCAACATAAGAGGAAACCGAGGTATGAGGAATGGTGGGCGAAAGAATTCAGAAGTCTTGGTTTCCACCCAGGTTCCTGGCTCTGTCAGAATCAGGGATTTGAGGGGGCATCTCTAGGTCTTAGGGGACCAGGCCCAGCTGATTCAGCCCCTCGGGCCAGGAAGCTGACCCCAGGAGTGAGTCAGGTCTGAGGTCACAGCCCCCGGGGGCGTCTGGGGTGGGCTGAGGCAGGTTAGGGAGGATGCTGCTATCTGCCGAAAACATTCCCCGCCAGTGGCATCACCGTGCCCAGACCCGCGTGGGCAGCTGCATCTGGAATGTGCTGTTAAGAGGCTGCCGGGCCCGGGTGGTTGCACCTACCAGAGCACAGGTCCAGTCCTCACTCTGGCCCGATGGGGAAACCAAAGTCCAAGCATTTGGGGACCGAAGGCAACTTGCGTGGGGGCCCCTTAGCCGCTCCAGCTTCCTCTCCCCCACCCCACTCTGCTCAAGTTCCTCCAACTATCCCGACACATGTTCCTGCCTCTGGGCCTTTGTACTTGCTTACATCTGCCTGGAGCGTGGTTACTCCAGATGTTCCTAGTCTCCTCCGTCACGTGTCAGTTGGCTCCAGACCAGGCCTCAGTTTCCCCAGCAGAATGGTCGGTGGGCATGCCTTCCACGTTTGATTCTAAAGCTCTGGCCTTGCCTGCTCCTGAGCGGAATCACCCGGAGGCCAGGGATGGATCCAGACTCCCTGCTCCATTCTGCCTCTTTCCTGGGGGGCCTGGGGTTAGTGGGTGAGGAAGATGTCCAGGAAACACGTCGCCCCAGATCCCCTTGGCTTTTCCGCTGGGAGTCACACAGACTTGGGGTTTCCTTCCAATTTCCCTAGTATCATGCTGTGTGTCTTTGAGCAACTCGGTCGACCTCTCTGAACCTCGCTTCCTCCACAATAAACTGGTGGTAGTAATTGTTTCCACCCCAAAGTCGTCATTCGATCAATGAAGACTGTGGACAGGAATCTCTAAATTGCAGAACGCTGTGAATTATTAGGTGAATATTCCTTAAAAAAAAAAAATTCCGGGTTCCAAGTCCTCCCAAAGACCGCCTTCGCGTCAGTTGCTCTGTCCCGCCCCTCCTTGAGGACTGAGAGAAGAACCAATCAGAGGGCTCCACCGGCGCATGCCCTGCAGCCACCCGGGCCCTCTGCCCCCTGGGAATTGTGGTTCCGGTGGCGCACATCCGGCAGGGACGTCCCTTCGCATGCGCCGTCAGCCGGGGAACTACAACTCCCGTCAGGCGGCGCGAGCGCATGCGCAGATTTGGCGGGCTGTGGCAGCGGCTCAGGGTTCCGCGTGCGGTATGTCGGCGCTACGCTGGGGCCGCGGCGCGGCGGGGCTCGGGAGAGTCCTGCAGTCCTGCGGACGCCGCGGCCTCCCAACAGAGGAAGGTAACGCAAGGGAACGGCCCAGGGACGACGTCGCGGCCGCCGCTCCTTCCCCCGCGGCCGTGACCTTTGGTTCTTGGCGCCCCTGGGATCCAGCTACCCCCGACCTTTGCCCTTTGTATGTCTGAGGACCCCACTGGCGCGGCCCCGCTTTCACTCGCCTTCGCCCTGCTCTCCTGACGGGGATCAACAGGCCACTTTGACCTTTGACTCTTGGTTTCTTATAGAGTGTCCTGATCTCATGTTTGGGACTTAGGGTTCTTGACCTTTGAACCCTCTGTACTTTAGTTGTCCTCTACCCTGCGCCCTAATTTTCGCAGCGTGTGGAGCCCCTTCCCCCTTTGATCTTTTGGTTTCTTTCCGATGAAAGACCCAGGACAACGGAGTTTCCGCTGAAGTTAGGGCTTCTCTGCCCTTTGACCCTGCGATTTCCGTCCATGTGAAGACCCCCTCCTCAGCCCCTCTGCCTCCCGGCCCCCTTCAGCCTCCCTCGTCTCTCCCACAGGGACCCTCGGTGTTGGCCTGGGCCCCAGGAGGAGCTCTTCCGCCAGCCCCCATGAGAAAGACCTCCGGAAGGACTGGGGCCACGTGGAGCTGCTGGAGGGTGAGCCACACCCCCCTCCCTGTGACCCCAACAGAAGGGAGTGGCTCCTTGTGGTGTGGAGAGGAAACTGAGGCTGGGACCGTATCAGCAGTGCCTGCCTCTCTAGTGGTTCTGAGGAGAGGCTGAAGGGATGACAGAGAGCGTTTGGCATTGCTCAGCGAGTTCCGTGTCCCCTGCACAGCTGCTGGGCCCCTGTCCTGTGCCAGGGGGTTCTGGGAGCTCTCATAATCCCCCCTTCCCAGAACCCACCAGCTGCTCCCGATTCCCAGGGGGAGCGTTGAGGCCCACAGTTCTGTCTGGAGAGACTCCCAAGGCCGTGAGAGGCCGCACATGCAGAGCCAGAATTTGAACCCTGAAATGACGTGTTTTCCTGTCTCAGTTCTCGAGTTGGGCACCTAATGGAGTCCAGTAGATGGCCCAGGCGTGAGTGGTCCCAGACCTCCAGCCTAGCCTGGCTGGCGGTGTCGTAGGGAGGTGGGGGCATCTCTGTGCTTCCGCACCACCCTGTCCATGTCTCGGGTTCACCCCCCAACACCCCGTGTCCCACAGCTGGCGGGGGCGGGGAGGAGGGGAGCCTTTAAAAAGGACGAATTATTTTAGAGACATCGTCTAGCTCTGTCACCTAGGCTGGAGTGCAGTGGCATCATCACAGCTCACTGCAGCCTCCAACCCCTGGGCTCAAGCGATCCTCCTGCCTCAACCTCCCGAGTAGCTGAGACCACAGGTGTGACCACGATGCCCAGCTTGATGCCTCGATGCCTTTCCTTCTCATTTAGCTCATCCCACAAACAAGGGTCCTTTCTGTGGTTCGTTTAGTGCCCTGCGTTTCCCGTCTTTGTGGGTTTTTTTGGTTGGTGATTTTGCTGTTTGAAGTGGCCCCCGTGTGTAGGGCAGTGATGCCCCTTAGGTGAGCTTCGTTCAGGCCTGAGTGAACTGTGGGCTGTGAGTTCGATGGTAATAAATCAGCAGTAGGTTTTCAATAAGGTGTCGACAAAAACACGTAAAACAGAGTTATGTACTTATTGGTTGAGAAAAACGTGACCTTAGGCCACAGGACCTTAACCCTGTATTTCCCCTAGGAGCAGGGTTCAGTTTGCACTGACTCTGTGTCAGCAGCGACTTTGCAGGTCATAACCAGCATAAATACCCAGAGTTGAGCGTGTGTGGAATGCTGCGCAGGAAGAGGGCAGGAGGGAGGGCTGTGAACTCTCAGGTGCTTATTGAGACTGGAAATCAGCAGTGCACAGTCAGGGTGGCACGTGTAAAGGCCCTGAGGTGGGACCGTGAAGACAAAAGGGCTGGCGCCAGCAAGCAAGAGAACAGGGGGAGGTGAGGGTGGGGAGGTGACAGGTCACCTGGATGGATTTCGAAGGTAGAGCCCAGAGCAAGTGAGGACAAGTGAGATGTGGAGGGAGAGAGAGTTGTCGGCCACCCTGGGGCTCTTGGCCTGAGCACCTGGGGGGACAGAGCTGCCAGTGATTGGGGAGACGTGGAGGAGTAGGTTTTGGGGCCGCCAGAGCTCGTGTGGGATTCTGAGTGTCTAGAGGCGTGGGTGGAGTGCAGAGAAGGTGGTGGGGCGTGTGTGTCTGGAAGTCGGGACAGTGGCTGGCAGGGAGACACGTTAGGCAGTTGCCAGTAGGTCCGTGGGGTTGAGGCCTCACGACCAGGGAAGATCAGCTGCCTCCACCTCCTGGCCCAGCACAGGGTCCCTCTGACACCCTCACCCTTTGCCCCTGCACAGTGCTCGAGGCGCGGGTGCGGCAGCTGCAGGCTGAGAGTGTGTCGGAGGTGACCGTCAACAAGGTGGATGTGGCTCGGCTCCCAGAACGCGGCGGTGGGGGCGGCAACTTCCAGCCACCCAGGAAGGCCCAGATGGGGGCCAAGGGTGCTGCCCCTCAGCACTTTGGCCGCTGGGCAGCGAAACTGGACAAGGAGAAGCAGACCATGCAGAAACGCAAGCAGCGGCTGGAGGTGAAGCTGCAGGTGCGGGCCCAGAGGCTGGCCCAGAAGCTGGCCGAGAAGCTGAAGCCCAAGCCCCTGCAGATGGAGCCCCGGCTGGTGAGCGGGCAGCTAGCTGACTCCCTGCGGTGTGGGGCGCAGGGGACCCCCTTGGAGGAACAGCTGGCCCAGGCACTGCAGGAGGCCCCTCGGAAGCTGAGCCTCAAAGAGGAGCAGGCCCTGGCAGACAGGGAGGTGGAGGCACAGCTCACCGGTCAGCAGCAGACACTCCTGGCCTTCTTTGAGTGTTGCCTGCTCACTGACCACCTGCACCTTGCCCACCACGTGCTGGTGGCCCACCACGGCAATCCCCGCAAGCAGCAGCTGCTCACGCTCGCCATGTACAACACCATCATGCTCGGCTGGGCTCGACAGGTGAGCAGCAGCCAGGGGAATGGGCCACCC
>NW_012147864.1:3176726-3188432 GCF_000956105.1 Propithecus coquereli | reverse complement strand
GAACTCCTGACCTTGAGCGATCCACCCGCCTTGGCCTGCCAGAGTGCTAGGATTAAGCCACCACGCCCGGCCTCTGCTAACGTTTTAGTACATTTCCTTCTGGTCTTTCTCAACAGGGCTTCTGAAGCTGTCTGGGCAAGGGGTACTTTTGGTTTCTAAGGCAGCCTACAGATCTCTCCTCAGGAAGATGACTTCAGTGCTTTAGGTCTAGTTTGTACTTCTTTTTCTAGTTCCCCAAGGTGGAAGGTTGGGCTATTGTTTCAAGATCCTTCTTTGTTAATATAGTGTTTATGGCTATGAGTTTCCCTCTGAACACTGCTTTAGTTGCATCCCATGCACGTCTTTGCAGTTTTGTTCATCTAGAGTATTTTCTAATTTCCCTTGCAAATTCTTCTTTGACCCAGTGGTTGTTCAGGAGAATGTTGTTTACATACCCTTCCAAGGGAGAAAAAATCCTCAACATTCTCTCACCCCATGATCCTGAAGCTCTAATTTGAGAAACAGCAGTAGAAACTGGTTTAATACTTAGGTAAACAAAGAAAGCTGATTATTAAAATGTAGTTATCAAAATATTAACATCAATTCCCAACAGAGGATTTTATGTGCTGCTTTATTAATGCATAAAACAACAAGGTCCGGGAGCAGCTCTAGTAACTCCTGTAAATTCTAAGTATGTAGTTAACGACCCTTAACATAAGGTAGTTTGTTCCTTGTGTTCATCGTTGCTGGGCGTGCACTGTAGTCCAGGAACGCTGAGCATAGAGCTGTGTTTTTTCCCATCCCAGGTCACAAAGCCTCTAAATTCCCTCAGTGAAGAGCCTGTTATCACCGGAGGTTTTTGCGATCACCCCTTGTGTGGGTTTCATGGGGCTCTAACAGAGTGTCAAAAACTTGGTAGTGATTCTATTTTTACAAAAAAAAACCAAAAACCTTGGTAGCTTAGAAAAACAGAAACTATTCACTTTCAGTTTTGGGGCCCAGAAATGTGAAATCAAGGTGTGGGCAGCGCCTGTTCCCTCCAAAGGCTCCAGGGAGAGTCCTTCGTGCCCCTCCAGCTTGTGGGGTGGCGGGCACTCCTCGTGGTCCCTGGGCTTGTGCACGCGTCCCTTCGATTTCTGCCTCCATCTTCACATGGCGTCTTCCCTGCACATCTGGGGGTCCTCCCTTCGTATGAGGACACCGGTCATGGAGTAGAGCCCACCTCATCCAGCAAGATCCCACCTTAGCTGACATGCGTTTCCAAATGAGACTACGTTCCATGGTTGCCAGTGAACGTGAATTTCAGGGGGACACTGGTGAACCCACCTTGCATACTGTGCTGAATCGCGTGCTCTTCACAGGCACTATTTGCTTCTTAAGGAATTGTTGTTTTTGGTGGCTGACACGTGGGGTGGGGCTTGGCAGCCGGATGTGAGTCTGAGTCTATCTCTGCCACTGGCTCCCTGTGTGGTCACAGCCGGTCACCTCCCTGAGCCCCAGTTTTCCCATCTGTAAAATAGGGAGATTGCTAGATTCTTGGGAGGAGGGGGAGACCTAATTTAGGGCTTTGCAAACTTCATGGACGTGTTTAGGAGAGGGGCTGAGAAAGCATATGACGTTTTAGAATGTGTTTTCATTTTATTGCTGATATTACTTAAAAAAGCAAATACATAAGGTGGGTAGGGTAGACACATATTCTGACTAGCCCCTTCCATAGAACATTCTGCGATGTTGGAAACGTTCGGTCTCTGGCACCAGCCAGGTGCGCCTGTGAGCACTTGGAATGAGGCTGGTGTGATGGGAGAACTGAGCATTTAAATTTAAATTAAACGACTCTGCGGGGCTAGTGACTACTGGTCAGCCCAGCTGAGGTCATTCAGACAACTACCCTAAACCCAGGTCTCTGGCACTATGGTCACCTCATGGGACAGCCTTTCTCAAATTAGGGCTGGTGGACCATAGGGTGAGAGGATGTTGGGGAATTTTTCTTCCCTTTGAAGGGTCTATTACAGTAACAGACCAGCACTCTTTTTTATTTATTTATTTATTTTTGAGACAGAGTCTCACTCTGTCACCCAGGCTAGAGTGCGTGGCATCATCAGCACACTGCAGCCTCCAACTCCTGGGCTCAAGTGATCCTCCTGCCTCAGCCTCCCAGGTAGCTGAGACTACAGGTGTGCGCCACTGCACCTGGCTCAGTTTTTTTCTTTTTTTAGTAGAGGTGGGGTCTCAGTCTCGCTTAGGCTACAGACCAGCACTCTTTTTTTTTTTTTTTTGAGACAGAGTCTCACTGTGTTGCCCGGGCTAGAGTGCTGTGGCGTCATCCTAGCTCACAGCAACCTCAAACTCCTGGGCTTAAGCGATCCTCCTGCCTCAGCCTCCCGAGTAGCTGGGATTACAGGCATGTGCCACCATGCCTGGCTAATTTTTTCTATATATTTTTAGTTGTCCAATTAATTTCTTTCTAATTTTAGTAGAGACGGGGTCTCGCTCTTGTTCAGGCTGGTTTCGAACTCCTGAGCTCAAACAATCCGCCCGCCTTGGCCTCCCAGAGAGCTAGGATTACAGGCGTGAGCCACCGCGCCCGGCCAGAGATGAGCACTCTTAAGCAGCCACTGGGTCAAAAAAAAAATTGCAAGGGAAATTAAAAAATACTTGGAGATGCATCAAAATGAAAACACCACCTACCAGAAGTTCTGGAATGCAGCTAAAGCAGTGCTCAGAGAAAAATTTATAGCTGTAATGGCCACATCAAGAAAGGTGAACATGTCAAATCCAATACATAATCTTTCACCTCAGGAAACTGGAAAGAGAAGCTCTCATTAAACCCAAAGCAAGCAGACAAAAGAAAGTAATAAAGATTGAAACAGAGAAGAGAGAAACAAAATCAACAAAACCAAGTCGGTCCTATGAAAAGGTTGACAAAATTGGCTGACCTGAAGAGGGGTCGATTTTTAGCAGCACCCAAAAGCACATGTTTATATCCACAAAATAAAAAAATTTCAAAATATTGACAAGCCCCCGTCCCAGCCCTGGCCTTCTCTGCAGGTTGAGCCTGTGCACAGGAACAGGTGGACCAGTCTGTGTCCGTCCGGCTGGCTACTCACAGCTGGTGATGCCATTTCCCGCTCCCCTTCCCGAGCCACTGGCTGCAGAGAAGGGATCTCGAGGGAGCGGAGGGCATAGGGAGGCCAGGGTGGCCCCAGACCCTCACCTCAGCTTGCTCCCCCAGGGCTCCTTCAAGGAGCTGGTATACGTGTTCATCATGGTGAAAGACGCTGGCTTCACCCCGGACCTGCTGTCCTACGCGGCCGCCCTCCAGTGCATGGGACGGCTCGACCAGGATGCCAGGACCATCCAAAGGTAGGTGGTGTTGGGTGGCCCCCGGCCTGGGCTGTGGGCTGGGACCCTCGGAGGACCCGAGGAGGTGTCCTCAGGGTGGGCTATGTGGGGGCTGAGTCTGGGGCTGCTCCGCAGGTGTCTCAAGCAGATGGCCCGGGACAGGCTGCAGCTACAGGACCTCTTCACAGTCGTGCCCCTGTCTGAGGAGGAGCGGGCCGCGCTCCTGAGGGCCATAGTCAAGGCTCGGCCAACCTTCAGGCCACGGCTGCGGCCCCCGCCCCAGGTCAACACCTCGACGCTGCTCAGGGAGGTCTACGCCAAGGTGAGTGGGGCCTGGCACCAACGGGCAGGTGTCTCTGCCCTTTACCGGTGCTGTGCTTGTCCCAGGAGCCTCGGCTCGGCACCTGCTGGCTGTCACACAAGCTCTGAACCCTCCCTTCCTGCTCCGAGAAGATGGAACAGTGGAGCTGGAAGTGCCCTGCCCTGCAGGGCGTGGGAGGGCCTTGGCCTGGGGGTGACAGGTGCCAGGAGGATGAGGCCATCAGAGGATTGGAGGGGACAGGGCCCCAGGGCACTGCAGGGATGGCCCTGACATGGCCTAAGACTGGTGTTGGGACTCAGCTGCTGCCAGAACCAGGCTGGGGGCCGTGACCTCCCCCGCCCCCGAGGGCAGGAGGGGAGTGTGAGGGGCGGGCGGAGCCACCTGGCAGATGCCTTGGGTTTGTCTTTTACTTAGATGTAATTCACCTGCCACAAAATTCACCCTTGTAGAGAGTGCAATTCAGTGTTTTTAGCATATTGAGAGTTGTGCAACCACCACCACTACCATCTGTTCTTGAAACATTCTCATCACCCCAAAAAGAAACCCCATCCCTATCAGCAGTCACTCCCCAGCCCTGGCGACCACGAATCCACGTCCCGTCTCTGTGGCTCTGCCTGTTCTGGACGTTTCACACAAATGGAGTCTCACACTGTGTGACCTTCTGTGTCTGGCGTCTCTCACTGAGCACGACGTCCTCAAGGTCCATCCACGCTGTGGCCTGTGTCAGAGCCTCGTCCCTTTCATAGCTGAGTGACATTCCACGTGTGGGTGGACCGCACTGTCCATTCGTCCATCGATGGGCGTTTGAGCTGTTTCTACCTTTCAGCTTCTCTGAATGATGCTGTGAACGTTTGTGTGTAAGTTTTTGTGCGGACGTGTGCTTTCAGTTCTCAAAGCGTTCGGTTTAGTTGCTATTTTTAATTTATCTGTTGTCTATTTTTGGCCTGGTCACACGTTCACATGATTCCAAATTTGAGAATAAAACAGCAAACATCCAGGGACGCGATGAACTGTCTGCTGGGCTCTGCCGGCCGCCGCCCTGCCCTGCCCAGTCCCCCTCCCAGATGGGCACCCCTTGTCCCTGTCACCAGTGGCACCTGCTTCACACACTGTGCCACTGCTCTCTGCGTTGTCAGCGATGGAGGAGGGTAACTCTCAGGAGACTTGCAGGGGCTCCTGGGCAGGGCAGGTGGACGTGCCGGGTAGGTGCCGGGCAGAGGGCACAGGTCACAGGCCTCCCTCGGTCAGACGCCCGGGCCCTCACCACCCAGCTCTTCCCCCAGGATGGCCCCGTGTCCTACCCGAAGCTGCACCTGCCCCTGAAGACCCTGCAGGGCTTCTTCCAGCAACAGCTCCACATGGAGCTGACCGCCAGTGTCTGCGTGGAGTCCGTGGAGAAGGCTGTGCTGACCAAGGAGACCATGCATGCGGTGAGGGGCTCAGACCTGCGCCGCGCGGAATGGGCCGTCCCCTGGTCTGGGTGTGTGGCAGGGGTCAGGGTCCTGGGGTCTTGCCAGGCCGGGGCTCAGGAGGGACTGGTGGGGCCCTGAGGGTGGGTCTCAGCCTCCTCAAACACACCGAGGGCCCCACAGGGTCTCTGCAGGGTGATGCCACTGGGACAGGACTCCTGGGGCCTGTGGGCTCGGGTCCTACGGCTGCTGCCATGGTGACCACGCCCACGTCCTGCCCCCTCCCTCCCCCCTGCAGCGGAAGACCCTGACGAACCTGCGAGTTCAGTGGGAGGCGGCACTGCACCGAGCGCTGCAGGAGACCAAGGCCAGCCTGGCCCGCCAGGCGCACGAGGGCCGCCCCACGCTCTACCCCTTCCTGTGCCTGCTCAGCGAGCATGAGTTTGTGCGGCTGCTCACGCAGGTGGGTCTGGCTTCCCGTGGGCACTGAGTGGGGGGATCGGGGGGTGGTGGGTGGTGGGCTCACAGCTGCCTTCCCCAGACCCTGCAGGCGCTGCCCGCCCAGGGCAAATCCTTCATCTCCGTGGCCCAGGAGCTGGGCCGGCGGACCTTCAGCCGGCACATGGTGCAGAAGCAGCAGCTCAACAACCAGGTGCAGGCGCTGGAGCGGCGGTACACGCAGTATCTGCGCCTGCTGGCCTCCGACACCCAGGTGAGCGCCAGCCGCGGGGCTGGGGAGCCAGGTGGGTTTCCCGGTGCGGAAACTGAGGCCCCAGCCATGGGGCCACGCAGCGCAGTGGGTGCCCCCCTCCATCCCAGCCTGTCCCATTTGTAGAACGGGGGCCACAGTTGCCCAACCAGCTGGGCGAGGTGGGGACATCCAGCGCTGAAGCCCTCCTGACTGACCCTTCCCTGCAGGTGGCCGAGCCCCACCTGCCACGGCAGTACTGGGAGGCGCTGGGGCTGCCGGAAGCGCCGCAGGAGAAGCCCTGGCCGGTGCCGGTGCTGCTGCAGCTGGGCAGGCAGCTGGCGGAGCTGCTGGTGCAGGCTGTGCAGATGCCGCGCAGCCCGGCCGCGCCCCCAGGCTCCTGCGGGCTCATCCCTGTGCTCTACCACGTGTACTCCTTCCGCAGCTTCCGCCAGGTGGGAGTGGCTGGGGGTTCTAGGTGGTGCGGGGCCCCCGGGCTGAGTCCTGGGGTCGCCCCAAGTGGGTGGCAATGCTGTGCCTCGCTGCAGTGGGTCCTTGCCGGTTGGCCCTGCCTCCGATTACTCGGAACAGAGCCCCTGGGGCAGGCCCTGACCGCCTGTCTGCCTGCACGTCTAGATCGGCATCCTGAAGCCGCACCCGGCCTTCGTGCAGCTGCTGGCGACCGCGGCGGAGCCCATGCTGACCTTCGAGACGGTGGACGTGCCCATGCTGTGCCCGCCCCGGCCTTGGACCTCCCCGCACTCCGGCGCCTTCCTGCTAAGCCCCACCAAGCTGATGCGCGCGGTCGAGGGCACGACGCAGCACCAGCAGCTGCTGGAGCGCTGCCCGCCTGCCGAGCTGCACGGCGCCCTGGACACACTCACTCAGCTGGGCAACTGCGCCTGGCGCGTCAACGGGCACGTGCTGGACCTGGTGCTGGAGCTCTTCAGGGACAAGGGCTGCTCCCGCCTGGGCGTGCCACCCCCGCCCTCCGAGGCACCCCAGCCACCGGAGGGCCGCCTGCCGCGGGACACCCCACCTGCCCGAAAGGCTGAGCTGCGGCGGGAGATGGCCCGCTGCCTCAAGGTTGCCCGCGAGATGCACAGCCTGCGCATGGACGCCCTGTACCGCCTCTCGCTGGCCCAGCACCTGCGGCACCGCATCTTCTGGCTGCCCCACAACATGGACTTCCGCGGCCGCACCTACCCCTGCCCGCCGCACTTCAACCACCTGGGCAGCGACCTGGCGCGGGCCCTGCTGGAGTTTGCAGAGGGCCGCCCGCTCGGACCCCACGGCCTCGACTGGCTCAAGATCCACCTGGTCAACCTCACGGGGCTCAAGAAGCACGCCTCGCTGCGGGCACGTCTCGCCTTCGCCAACGAGGTGATGGAGGACATCCTGGACTCCGCGGACCAGCCCATGGCGGTAGGGCCCCAGCCACGGCCACGCAGCCCCGCCCACTGTCCGTGGCTCCCGCTGCTGGCCTCTGGCTCCTGCTGCCCCACAGGCCTCTCAGACTCTGTCCTCTGTCCTCCCTCTTCCCTCAGAGCCTCAGGACAAGCTGCCCGCGAGCGCTTTTCCCCTGGTCTTGCTTCCTACCCCAGTCCACGGCAACTCCGACCTCTGTCCACAGCCTCCCCTTCCCTGTGGCTGTTCCACACTCCTGTCCAGGGCACCCCTCCTATATCCTGCCAAGTTGGGTCCTGTCTGCCCCAGCACTTGTGCGTGTGTCCTCCCTGTGTCCCCATGTGCCCTGGGGCTAGAGAACCCCTGGCCTCACCTGGTGCCACCCGACTGCCCTCCACAGGGCCGCAAGTGGTGGATGGAAGCGGATGAGCCCTGGCAAGCCCTGGCCTGCTGCGTGGAGATCGCTAGGGCCGTGCGCACCCCCGACCCCGCCACCTATGTCTCCCACCTCCCTGTTCACCAGGTGAGCCATGGGTGGGGCCCTGACAGTCAGGGTTGGGTTTACGGTATCCCAGGTCCCAAGGTTTGCAGTCTGACGTTGCATCTTGAAACCTGGGCAACTTTCAGGGACAGCCACAGTGGGTCCCAATGGCTTTGCTGTGTGGCCTTGTGCAGGCATGTCCTCCCCTCCCTGCCGGCAGGGTGCAGGGTCCAGGGGCAGCTGCCCCACTGCCCCTGGGCTTTGGGGTGTGTGGCTCTAGGGACGGCTCAGCTTGGGGGTCACTTGGGGGCTACCACACCCGTCTCTCTGAGCCCTTTCCCTTCTGTGGTGGGGGCCCGAGAGCTCACGGCATGCGCAGAGCCCTGGGGAAGCACAGAGCCGTGGTGTCGTAGCTTGTGGATGCCTCACCCCCACTGTGTCCCCCCTGCCACCCAGGACGGCTCCTGTAACGGTCTGCAGCACTATGCTGCCCTGGGCCGTGACAGCGTGGGCGCCGCCTCTGTCAACCTGATGCCCTCGGACCTGCCACAAGATGTGTACAGCGGGGTGGCCGCGCAGGTGGGCTCTGCGGGCCCCTCCCTACCCTGCTGTCCACCCAGGGTCTCGGGTACAGCAGGGACATGGGCCCTTAAGTCAGTGCCACAGCCCCACGGTGACCCCACAGTGACCCCGTCCTCGGCCTGTCCCATGGGGTGTGATGGGGGCTCCCTGGGGAGACGTCAGGGGCCGGGCGGTCCCCCAGCTGCCTGACTCGCGCCGCCGGCACAGGTGGAGGCGTTCCGCAGGCAGGACGCAGAGCAGGGGCTACGCGTGGCGCAGGCGCTAGAGGGCTTCGTCAGCCGCAAGGTGGTCAAGCAGACCGTGATGACCGTGGTGTATGGAGTCACCCGCTATGGTGGGCGCCTGCAGATCGAGAGGCGCCTCAGGGAGCTCAGCGACTTCCCCCAGGTAGGCGGGCCTGTGGCATCGGGAAATCTGATTTCACCCCCGACCACTGGCTGCCCTTGGCCTGGGGCTCGTCTCCTGCCAGCCGCCCGCGGGTCAGCTCCCCTGCTCTCATCCACCCCCAGGACCCTGTGCCTCAGGGGTTGTGACTGGGCCGCCCCGTGGGGGTGGCGGTCCGCGTGGGCCCCCTGCCAACCCCCTGCCCGGCCCACCACCTGCCCTCCCCAGGACTTCTTGTGGGAGGCCTCCCACTACCTGGTGCGCCAGGTGTTCAACAGCCTGCAGGAGATGTTCTCAAGCACCCGGGCCATCCAGGTGAGCCATCCCCCCACGGCTCCCTGAGGAGGGCGGCAGGTGCGCCCGCGGCCCTGGTCTGAGCTGTCCCCCGCCCACAGCACTGGCTGACTGAGAGCGCCCGCCTCATCTCTCACACGGGCTCAGCGGTGGAGTGGGTCACGCCACTGGGCATCCCGGTCATCCAGCCCTACCACCAGGAAGCCAAGTTCACGGTACGTGGACCCCCAGCCCCCTCAGCAGGTCGGGCCTGGTGCGGGACTCACAGCCTCTGCCCCGCCTGCAGATCAGAGGAGGGATTCAGAGCATCACCTGCAGCAAAGCCAAGGACAGCAGCCAGTGAGTGGGGGCCCGGGCTGGGCGGGGGCCGGGGTGGGGTGTGTGCTGGGCCCTCAACCCCTCCCCATCCCCCAGGAAGCCCAACATAAAGAAGCAGAAGAACGGGTTCCCACCCAACTTCATCCACTCGCTGGACTCCTCGCACATGATGCTCACGGCCCTGCACTGCTACAGGTGGGGACCCTGCTCTGTTAGCCTGATTCCTGTGTGCCAGGCCCACGCAGGTCCCCGGGATGGTGTCCAGAGGGATGGAGTGGGGTCTGGGGGAGATGAGGACTCTGGCCATGTCTTCGGCCTGGTGCCCAGAGGAGGAACAGCCTGTGCAAGGGCCCTGAGGCAACGGGGCGTGAGCGTTGGGCAGGGGTGAAGGTGGCCCTTGAAGTTCCCACATAACAGGGTCCCTGTGGCCACGTGGGGAGAGCAGGGTGTGGGCTCTGCCCCTTCCAGGTGTGGCACAGCAAGAAAAGGTCGGCTCCGAGGCACCTGGACTTCGTCCTGGCGGGATCCGTAGGCCGTGTGGAGGGTGGGGAAGATCTGGGTGGGGGAGCCAGAGGGGCAGGGGTGTGGACGTCCTGCGGGGAAATCGCTGCTGTGCAGGTGACAGCCGGGCTGGACAGGGTTCAAGGCAGACGCAGCCCAGGACGAGGTCTGGAGGGGCCGTGCATCCACGGCCTGGAGGAGCTGGACACCTTTGGCACCTGGCGGGATGTGGGGCAAAGGCTCCAGGAACAGCTGCGCAGAGGCCAGGCCCAGGCTTGCCAGGGGGCAGCTGGTGTGATGGAGAGGCTCGCGGGAGGGTGGGCGTCCCCGGACGCCGAGTGGGTCTGAGCCCCAGGGGGAGGGGCCCCTCCTCACCGCGCTCCTCTGCTGCAGGAAGGGCCTCACCTTCGTCTCCGTCCACGACTGCTTCTGGACCCACGCGGCTGACATTGCCATCATGAACCAGGTGCCCCTGGCCCTGTGGTGACCTGAGTGTGTCCACTCACCAGTGGGCCGCACCGGGGTGTGGGGGGTGTGGCGCCAGGCCCCGCCTGACCTGGGATGCCCCCCCAGGTGTGCCGTGAGCAGTTCGTGCGTCTGCACAGCCAGCCCATCCTGCAGGACCTGTCTGCGTTCCTGGTGAAGCGCTTCTGCTCCAGTCCCAGGTGAGAGCCCCTCCACCGCCAGCGTATCCGGTCGCCCCCTTCTTGTCCCTGTCCGGCCTCACCCCCACCCGCCTTTAGCTTCCAGCCCCGGAGTGTGGCCCAGCGAGCACAGATGGCCAAGCTGATGGAGACGCTGCAGTCCCTGCCTGAGACAGGTAGGGGCGGGCCGCTTGCGCCGGGGGGCGGGCCTCCCTGCCCGACCCTGCTCCCGCCCACCGCCCTCTGCTCCCTCCGCAGGGAACTTCGACCTGGAGCAGGTGAAGCGCTCTACCTACTTCTTCAGCTGACGTCCCGGGCGCCTTGTACCATAGTGTAAATAAAGTTCAGTCGCCACCCACGGGAGCTGCTGCCTTCGGGAGGGCGCGCGCCCTGCCGCCTGGGGCCGGCCCCAAGCAATCAGACGCGGCAGGCTGGGCGCCAATGCTGTCGTTTATTGCGCGGAATGGGGGTGTGGGGGTTAATGGGGCATGGGGGCCGCGGTGGGGGCGCTGCTGCCTCGGCTCGTCAGTACATTCATCACGACGGCGGGACCCCCGGCCTCGCCCCACGCCCGGGCCCTGGTGCGGTGCTGACAGCCGGGCGTGCCCGCTCCGGGGAGGGCACCGCGGGGCACGTGGGGACGGGGCCGGGCCGGTTATTGCGTGAGCGCGATGGGGGCAGCGGGAAGCCGGCAGGCCAAGTATTGCACTTAAAAAACAATCCTCATCAGACGGCGAGCCACCTACGAGGGTGGGGGCGGGCGGGACTGCACAGCCATCTCCTCCTGGCCACGGGCCGCCCCGTCCCCGCCTTACAGTTGGGGGAACTGAGGCACCGAGGTGAAGAGAGCCCCTCGCACGCACGCGAGGCCGCCGCCGGGGGCAGGGGCGATGGGGGTGGGCGCAGGGCGGTGAGGGGGGACGGCCGGGGGCGCGGAGGGGGCTGCCCCGCCAGCCCGGCCCGCCCGTCCGACTACAACTACCTACGTCTCCTCTATGGCTTCTGGGGCGGGCGGGCGCCGGGGCAGCGCGCAATGGCATGGCTTTGGTCTGGATGACGGCCCGCCCCCGGCCAGCCCGGGCCCGCGGGGCGGCGCGGCGAGGGTCACAAGTTGGACGAGAGGCGCGAGCGCGCGGAGTCCAGCGGGTCGAGGCCGCCGGCTGCGCCGGGCGAGGCTGAGTCCCTGCGGTCCGGGCTGGGCGCGGCGACCCGGGCGGCGGGCGCGGGCCCCAGGCGCGGCGTGGAGCTGCTGGCCGGGCGCGCCGAGGCTGCGGGGCCCGGCGCCCCGTGAGGCAGCGAGGGCTGCGAGGCGGACAGCGGGCGTGACGCGCGGCTCAGGCGGCGCGCGGGCAGCG
>NW_012147864.1:3156134-3176636 GCF_000956105.1 Propithecus coquereli | reverse complement strand
CCCGGCGAGGCGGCGGCGGGCGCGGGCCCGGGAGGCAGGCGGCGCACGAGGCGCGGCGAGCCGAGCGCCAGCGGCCCCACGAGCGGGCGCGCCACCTGCGGGCAGAAGCTCATGGCCACGGCCTGCTGCAGCGTGGCGATGGCCGAGGTGACCTGCGGCGGCGGCGGCGGCGGGAAGAGGCCGACCCGCTGGCCCAGCTCCGCCTGCTGCACCATCTCGCGGTCGTACTTGACGATCTCCTGGATGATCGCGTTCTCCTGGTTGTTGAACACGCCCGAGTTGAGGTCGTGCTGCACCTTGTGCAGTAGGATCGAGTTCTTCTTGCCTGCGGGAGGGCGCCAGCGGTGAGCACTCCTTCGGCGCCTGCTGTGTACAGCAGCGCACAAGGAGTGAGCGCCTGCTGTGTAGAGCAAGCAGGGGTCCAATGACTGCAGCGCACAGCTAGTACGCATGGAATGCCGGCTGTGTATAGGCTGAGCACCTGCTGGGTAGGGCAAGCAGGTGTGTGCCTGCTGTATACAACAAGCACACGTGGAATGCCTACTGCGTATAGGCTGAGAGCCTGCTGTGTAGAGCAAGCAGGGGTCTAACGCATGCAGTGCACAGCTAGTATGCATGGACTGCCGGCTGTGTACAGGCTGAGCACCTGCTGGGTAGGGCAAGCAGGTGTGTGTGCCTGTTGCATACAACAAGCACACGTGGAATGCCTGCTGCATACAGGCTGAGCACCTGCTGTGTAGAGTAAGCTGGTGTGGGTGCCCGCTGTATATAACAAGTACACAAGGAGCACCTGCTGTGTAGAACAAGCATATTGAGTGCCTGCTGTATATAATAAGCAGGTATTGAGTGCCTACTCTGTATAGCCAGTATGCATGGAATGCCCGCTGTGTATAGGCTGAGCACCTATTGTATATAGCAAACAGGTATTGAGCTCCTATTGTATACAAGAACAATGTAGCCCCTCTTGCCTATAGGGACTAGGTACGGAGTACCTGCCGTGCAGAACAAGCAGGTGTTGAGTCCCTGTTGTGTATAGGCTGAGCACCTTTATATACAAGAAAACAAGTATTGAGTACTGTACAGACACTACACATGGAGCACCTTCTGCATACAGCAAGCATGTATTGAGTACCTGCTGTTTACATGGAGCAGGTATCACTCTAAACCAAATATGCATGTATGTGCATCTCCTGTATACAGTAACCATGTTTTCAGTGCCTGCAGTGTGCAACAAGCACACCCAGAACAGGTGGCTGTACACAGGCTGAGTGCCTACTATATACAGCACGTATATCTAAGCATCTGCCATTCAGAAATGTGTTGAACACCTATTGCCTGGAGCAAATCGTTGAGTGCCTATCACATACAAATGTGCTGAACGGTTTCGTATACTAGGAAGCTCCCTAACACCTCTCCATTCCCCCAAACAGCACCAGGGCCGCCATCTCCCTGGCTCCTCCAGGCAGTTGTCAGCAAGCCCTGAGGGCACACCTCTCAGCCACATCTGGGGTCCCCCACCTCTCCCTGCCCTGAGGCTACCTCCCCAGACCACCATCTCCCTCATGGACACTGCCCCCCTTGTAGAAAGCAAGTCTGGTCAGGTCATCCCCCACCTAGAAGCTGCCAGGGCTCCGTGGTGCTGATTTACAGGAGACCCTGTGTGTTTGGCCCCGACCTGCCTCCCCAGCCTCCCTCCTCCCAGGTTCCCTGGCTCTAGACTCCAGGCCTCCTTCCCACCTCAGGGCCTTTGCACTCGCTGTGCCCACTCCCAGAACACATCTTTCCCCTTTCTACATGGCATTGCCTACTCATCTGGTCTCCGCTCAGCATTCCCTCCTCAGGGAAGCCCCCCTACCCATCCCCTCCTGGCACACGGCTGGGCTAGGTGATTTGACCACCAGACCATAAGCCTCATAAAGGCAGCCCTCAAGTCAGCCTCGTGGCTCACATCTGCCCCCCCAGCACACTCTAGGCACCCAACATTTGCCAAATGAGCAGAAGCTGTGCACAACTGCAAACACCCCATACTTTCTCTTCCTTGGGAAACTGAGGCTGCATCTGGCCCGAGTGGGATGGCAGGTCAGAGCATCAGTCAGGATCCAAAGGGACTTGGAGGGCCGCCAGCCACACCCCTTCCATGGCAGCCTGATTCCCTCCCGCGATGGCCAGCCCACTCACCGATGCGGTCCAGGCGGTCGATGGCGACAGTCTCGAAGGCACGACGCATCATGGGGTACTCCTCCAGCACCTCGTTGAAGTTGTCCACGCTCAGTGAGTAGAGGCGGCAGTAGGTGTCAGCCCGCACGCTGGCCGTGCGCCGGCCCCGCGTGAGCAGGCAGATCTCTGCATGTGGCGGGGAGAGGCACCTCAGCTGCCAGGCAACGCCCCCTGCCCTCGCCCACCCCCAGGACCACCCCAAGAGCACAGTCCAACCTCTGTGCCTGGGCGGGCGCTGGCCCTTCCACCAGAGGCTCCTCCTGACGCCTGTCCCAGCCACGGTCCCCGCCCCCACAGGCCCACACCCAGTGAGGCCGGGTCCCCGCCTCCCGTTTGAGACCCTGGGAAGGGTGCAGCTCTGCTGCCCACAGGCTCACCCCCGAAATAGGAGCCGTCAGACAACTTCATCTCCTTGTTGCCCTTGGTGAGCACGCTGACCACGCCATGCTGGATGAAGTACATCTTCTTGCCGATGGTGCCCTCGCGGATGATGTAGTCACCCGGCTGGAAGACCTCGAACTTGAGTTTGGTAAGCATGGCCGTGACAAAGTTGGGGTCAGCGTTGGCGAACAGCGGCATGGAAGCCACCAGCTTCCGGCAGTTGAAGTTGACAATCTCCTGCAGGGGTGGAGGCAGGGGTGGCGTCAGGGTGTGTGGCTCTGGCTCTTCTTTCTCACTCTACCTTTGGGACCCTTTCATCCCTGGGAGCTTCGCCTTCCTTGTCTGTGAAACGGGTTTAACATTGTAGCGTGACAGCCAGCATCTTTCTTAACAGGCAAACACTGGAGGTATTGCCCCCAAAGACAAGAGCAAGAAAACCCTACAACTGAACACTGTTTTGGAGTGGCAATGCAATCAGACAAGAAAAAGCAATTAGAGATATAAGACTTGGAAGGGAAAAACAAAAATTCTCTTTGCAGACCACATGACTACCTAGAAAGCCCGAAAGAATCAATGGAAAACTACAACGTAAGGCGACTTAGACAAGATAGCAGGTGATAAAAAAAAAAAAAAAACCAACATAAAAACCAAGGACCTTAAAATCAATCGATGGTGGCGGAAGTCAGGGTGACAGTTGCCCGTGGCAAGGAAGCTTCCGGGCATGAAAATGTTCCGCATTTGATCCAGGTGGTGGTTACACGGTGTTCACTCTGCGGGATATCTAATGAGCTGCGCCCTCATGACATGGGCACTTTTCTGTAAGATATGTTCCGATAGAAAGAAAGCCTTACCTTAAAGAGAAAACTGACAGCCTTTGTATTAATATATATAAACAAAAACCACTTGGTCGAGAAGCCACCGTGTGCATCCGCATGAAGAGTTAAGGGAAGTGCGTTTAGCAAGGGAAGTCCAAACCGACAGGAAGAAACCTCCAGAGGCACAGAAGGGGGCTTGGACTTCCTAGACAGACGCCTCTCCATCGTGCAGCGCCCGTTCTCCCTGCTCACATACACGTTTGGCGTGATCCCCGTGAAAACACCACCGGGTTTGCTTGTCTAGTGACTGATGCTCCTCCAGCTCATTTAGAAGAACAAATGAGCAAAAAACCGCAGGGAACCCACAGAAATCAAGAGCAGGGAGGAGGGGCTGCCCCGCAAGGTTCCGAAACACACTGTAAAGCCTCTGTGTTCCGACCACGTGGCTTTGGCCATTGCAGGGCATGGATTAAAAGTCCAGAAATAGAACCAAGCACATACGGAATTTTAGCATAAAGCGAAAGTGACTCCTCGAGTTGCGGGGCAGAGAGGGGGCGCTTGGCCGCACAGCAGGCGAACACGTCCCCACGCCACGTACCGGGACAAGTTCCAAAGGGGTCTCAGGGCTCTAAATGTGAAAAGTGAAACAATACAAGTACCAGAAGAAAACGTAAGTGAATCCCTCTATAACCTGAGTGTGTACAGCAAGCATGCATTGTGCACCTGCTGTATACAGCAAACAGGCATCAGTAGCCTCCTATACAGGAAGTATGTGTTGAGCACCTCTAGTATGTAAAAAATAGGTAGTAAACTGTACAGCAATCAGGTATTGAGCACATGCTGTATTGCAAACAGCAAGTGGGAGGGCACAGGCAGTGGAAACTGGGCAGAGAGAATTGGGACAGGACAGAAGCCGGACTTTTCTGAGCATAGGCGGCTTTGAAGACTTCACTTTGGAACTTGCCAACGCCTAGATAATTATTACGTCCGGGTTGCCAGGGCCAGGGGGCCAGGGGAGTGATGGCTAACAGCCCAGGTTCCCTTGTGGGCTGACGAGAATGTTCTGGAATTAGACAGTGGTGATGGTTGCACAACTCAGTGAAGATACCAAAAACCACGGAATTTCATGCATTTTGTGGTCTGTGAGTTCTGTCTCTATTAAATGAATGAATGAAAATAATCATCAAATGCAATTAAACATTTCCAATAAAGTTAACCACCGCGCCCGCCTCCTGGGAGGCAGTGCGTGTAAATGGGCCCCCCCCACCCCCAGGCCCTGAGTGTCAGGCCTGTCTCCAAGCCCACGTCATCACTGCCTCCTGGGGGCCTTTGCCCTTGCCGTGCCCTCTGCCTGGGACGCCAGCGCAGCGCGCGCCTCCCCTTGTGCGGACGCCGCCGCCCCCTCGCGCCCCTCCCTGCTCTGGTTCTCCCGGGGCTTCTCTCTCCAACACCTCTGTGTCACCGTCCTCTGTCCCCCCCGCCCCACCACCACGCACAGGGCAGGGCACACAGTTGACACTCAGTAACTGCTGGGCGAGCGTCGTGGGAGGCCGGCCCCGGCACCTGCGAATGGGACCTGGCGAGGAAACGGTCTTTGCAGGCGTCTGTGGTCGAGACGGGCCCGCGGGAGGGGGCGGGCCCTGGGAGAGAAGCGCCTGGGGGAGGAGGCTGCGAGGAGATGGAGGCGGAGATCGGAGGGCTGTGTCCACAAGCCAAGGGACGCCTGGGCCCCCAGAAACTGAGAGAGGCAGGAAGGATCCTCCCCCGGAGCCTTTGTGGGGAGCCCCTGTGAAACCTTGATGTTGGACTTCTGGCCTCCGGACTGTGAGAGAATAAATCTCTGTTTTTTAAGCATGTAGGCGTCTGTTACAGCAGCCCTAGGAAACTTACCCGAGGGTTGCACAGGCTACAGGAGCCACAGCTGGGATTTAAACCAGCTGGTCAGGCCCTGGTGCTCAGCAGGGCTGGACAGCCTGCCCCGCTTCCGCGTGGCACGGACCTCGGTAGGTCTGCTAACAGGGGAGTGGAACCAGGCAGGTGGTGTCTGGGGAGGCAGCGGTGAGGCTTCACGGAAGGGAGTCTGGCGTGGGGAGGGCATGTGTGCAAGTCTAGCTTAAGTCCTTCATGCTGCAGCTCGGCTGGCCACGCCTCCCCTCCAGGACCCAGAGCCCGGCAGCTCGGCAGCTGGGCAGAGCGTGGCTGAGCCTGAGTCCTGCAGCCAACCCCCGCCCCCGGCGCCCGCCTCACCTCCCGCAGGGGCCCGTTGAGCTCGCCCAGGATGCTGTCCTCGTCGAACATCTTGCCCTGGTAGCGGTGCTCGTAGTAGTCGTGGATCTTCTGGCGGAAGTCGGCGGGCAGCTTGTGGAAGGACATGTACTGCTCCACCTGCTTGTACTGTACGGGGCAGAGGGCCGGGTCAGGCGCCACCGCCGGGAGGCCAGGCCCAGCCCAGGGGACGGGCTGGATCCTCCTGCCCCACACTGAACAACAACAAATACTGATTTCTACATTTAAATTTGAAGTGAAATAGTAAGTTAATTCTTCATTAATATTCTGAATAATCTATCTTGACTAATATTCTAAATAATAATTCCAAAATGATATTGAATTAATTCTTAGGGGTTGGGTTGCCAGATAAAATTCAGGATTCCCAGTTAAAGCAGAATTTCAGATAAACAAAAATATTTCATCTAAGTATATCCCATGCAATATTTGGGACACACTTAGAAAACTTGCTGTTCATATGAAATTCAAATTCAACCAGGTATCCTGAATTTTATCTGGCAGCCCTACCCTGAGAAATGGGTGAATATCTCCACTCGGCATTTTTTTTTTTTTTTTTTTTAAGACAGCATCTCGCTCTGTCGCCCAGGCTGCAGTGTAGTGGCGCGATCACAGCTCACTGCAGCCTCCCACTCCTGGGCTCAAGTGATCCTCCCACCTCGGCCTCCCGAGTAGCTGGGACTGCAGCTGTGAGCCGCCGCGCCGGCTGAGGGGAGGGTTTCTCATGGGAGGCCAGACAGAACCCCCCAGGTCCCCCCACATGCTGGTGGCCCTGGTTCCCCTCTGGGTGATCTTTCTAGAAGCCACGGGTCAGCCCCTCCCATCAGGGCAGGGGTGTGGGGCCAGGCAGAGGTGCCAGGCCCTGCTGTCCCCAGGATGGTGCCCCCAGGGGTGCCCCTGCCCCACTTCCGCCCCAATCCCGCCCAGCCGCAGCTGTCCTGAGCTCAGCGGAACCCGTGATGGCGGGCGGGTGGTGGCACCAGCTCGTGTTTGGGTGTGAGGCCCACGGCTTCCGGACAGCCGGGCGCCTGGCACAGGGCCCAGCTGACCCGGCTGGCCCTGGTGGGGGGTTGCAGCTCCTGGCCAAGCCAGCCATCAGGACAGCAGGACAGACAGGGCGGTCTCAGAGAGGAGAAACTGAGGCACAGAGTAGAGAGTGAGGCCCCCAAAGGGCCCCCACGGGTGACCCTGAGATTAGCCCTGAGGGCACTGTCCCCGGTAGGAGGCCAAGTCTGAGCCACCACACGGCCCTGCTCTCCCTGAAGCTGCGCCCTGAGTGACGGCAGGCCTCTTGGACTCCACTGTGTACCCTCCCCTCGCCAGCCGGTCCTGAGCTGGCCCACTGACCCCCACGCGGCCCAGCCTCCAAGAGAGGCCAGCTCTCTGGTTCTCCCTCTGGGGTCCCCCTGCAGCCCCTAGTCCCAGGGAGCTGCCTGACCAAGGACTCCTCCTAAAGCGCTTCCCAAGGTGCCCCCTCTGCCCTGGGGCTTTCCTTTCTCCTCTTGATCCAGCCACAGACCATCTGGTCCCTGCTCCCCACCACACTGCCCCCCGCCCCCACCTGGGCCCCTCCTCTGTCTCTGCCCTGAGCACACACACCACGCAGGGCTGCGAGGGGGGTCGGGTGGGCCTCCCCCCTCAGACCCCAGGGTGGGTCCTACCTCCCCCCTCAGACCCAGCGTGGGCCTGACCCCTCACCTTCTCCTGGTACTGGCGCCGCGAGGAATCCAGCGACTGGATGAGGGCGGTGGCATGGCCGATGAACATGGCGTAGCAGGTGGCGCCCACGATCATGCTCAGCATGGTCAGCCAGATGTCTGTCATGCTCTCAGGCGCCTGCCGGCCGTACCCGATGCACAGCATGTGGCTCATGGCCTTGAAGAGCGCAAAGGAGTAGAGCTCGCTCCACGAGTGGTTCTGCAAGGCCACAGGGGGAGGGCGGTGGGCACTCACATCCCAGGGAGCCCTGGCCCCTGAGGGCCCACCCACCATCCTCCCCCAGGCACCAGAGGTGGTGAGCTCCCCATGCTCAGAGGTAACCAAGGGAAACTAATACCCAGAGGGCCAGAGTCTGGCCCCCAGGCCTTTGCAGCCTCTCATCAGAGCATCCATGAGTCCATGAAAGTTCCAGGGGGCCCCAGAGTCAAGCCCAAGGGGCAGGGAGGGCAGAGGCCCTAGGCTAGCCTGGGAGGTGCCCCCCACCGAGTCCTCAGTTGACCCAGCTGAGGAAGGGGGACAGCGGGCTCTGTTCAGGAAGCGGCCCACATGCACAAGTGGCCATCAGACAATGGGCTGCCTCAGCCCAAGCAGCTGTGCCAGACGCCGGGAAGAGGCGCCTGTCAGCTTCCCCTCTGCAGCTCCGGACCCATCGATGCCCACCTGCTCCGTGTCCAAACCAAAAACATCCCAAGTCCCATATGTGCCCGTAGGCTGTGCACAGCAATCCCCCGGCCAGGAGAAAGGCTCACTGGGTGCGAACCCAACGTTCACTCCTGCAGCGCCCAAGACGCACCCTTAAGAGTCAACCAGGAAACAACAGGTGCCCGGGACTGGGACTTCCTTCAATTATTATTTTTTTTCTTTTCTTTCTTCTTTTTTTTTTTTTTTTTGAGACAGAGTCTTGCTCTGTTGCCTGGGCTAGAGTGCCGTGGCGTCAGCCTAGCTCACAGCAACCTCAAACTCCTGGGCTCAAGTGATCCTACTGCCTCAGCCTCCCGAGTAGCTGGGACTACAGGGCCACCATGCCCAGCTAATTTTTTCTATATATTTTTAGTTGTCCAGCTAATTTATTTCTATTTTTAGTAGAGATGGGGTCTCGCTCTTGCTCAGGCTGGTCTTGAACTCCTGACCTTGAGCAATCTTCCCACCTCGGCCTCCCAGAGTTCGAGGATTACAGGCATGAGCCACCACGCCCGGCTATTTGTTTTTTTCTTATGAATTGTTTAGTGCTGGACACTTACTATTTTTTAGAGCTCATAATACCACTTTCCCATTCGAGAGTTACGATGTAAATTTTTCTTTTTTTTCTTTTCTTTTTTTTTTAGGCCAATATGGGAAAGGATTTTTTTTAATTAAAAAAATTTTTTTATAGATGGGGTCTCAATGTGTTGCCCAGGTTGGAGCACAGTGGCTTATTCACAGGCACAATCACAGCTCACTGCAGCCTTGAATTCCTAGCCTCAAGCAATCCTCCTGCCTCAGCCTCCCTAGTAGCTAGGACTACAGGTTAAGCCTTTAAGTTAAGTGTATGTACATTTAAAAGTCAAATCAATTGGGAAAATCACTAAGCAGATGTCTGGGTGATCAAAATGGTCACAGTCGCCCTGGAAACTGGTTGCCTCTGGATGGTCACAGGTCTGAAAGGCTGAAATCGCCTTTGGCCTTCCAGGGGGGTCCAATGGGGGGACTAGGCACTGCTGGGGTCGCCCCGTCCAGCGCTCACCACCATGCCGTTGATGGAGACCCAGCAGTTGCGCGGGAAGTCCTGCAGCATGGGCACCAGGAACTGCAGGCAGCCGTCCCAGTGACACAGCAGCAGCATCATGCTGATGAGGTTGCAGATGCGCATGACAGCGCTCGCCAGGTCGTAGGTCATGTGGAAGATCTGTGCGGAGGGGGCGGCCGTGAGGGTCCCGCGGACCCCTGCCCGCCCGGACGGCGGAGGAAGCAGCCCCCAGCGGGACCTCCGTCCCTTCCCTTCTCGACCGCGACAGCACGTGGCCCCTGCCCAGTCTGCGACACCCGGCGCCAGAGCTCCCCTCCGGGGACCACCACCCACGCCCGGCTCCGCGCCGCCCCGCACCCCGCCCCCGCCGTCGCTGCCCGGACCACGAGCGCCACTGGAGTCCAGGCAGCCTCAGTCCGGAGGCGGTATGGGGGGGCGGGTCTGGACTTGGGGGAGGAGGCGTGGCTTTGCTTCTCTGAGCCTCAGTTTCCCCATGGTCGAGGGGGCTGGGGATGTGCAGGACCCCGCCCGCGGCTCTGCCCCGTAGCGCCCGGGAGAGCACCCCCAGGCTCTGCCCCTGTGGCTCCCATGACCCCTCCCTGCAGTCCCTGGGACTCCACCCCGGGGCTCGGCCTGTGGCCCCTCTAGGCCCCCTAGCCTAGCTCCTGGCCCCCCACCCTGGCTCCGCCCCTGGCGGCCTGGGGCCCGCCCTGAACCCAGAGCCCCGCCCCGTCTTTTCTCCGTGGCCCAGCCCCTGGACCCGCGTATCCCCGCCAGGTGCCTCCCATCTGGGCCCGAAACCCGCCCCGCACCTGTAGTACCTACCGTCCACCTGCCCCAGTGCCCCCGTCGCCCCGCCCCCGCAGCCACGGTCCCGCCCCCACGCCCCATGGCCCCGCCCCTGCAGCCATAGCTCAGCCCCCACCTTCTTTTGGCCCCGCCCCTACATCCGTGGCCCCGCCCTCTCCCCTCGGCCCACCCCCACAGCCACAGCCCAGCCCACACCATTATGGCCCCGCCCCACGTCCGTGGCCCCCGCCCCTACACCCATGGCCCCGCTCCAGCACCCTCGTCGCCCCCTCCCACGCCCCCGTGGCCAGGCCCGCGCCCCGCACCTCCTCCCACTGGTGGATGTAGCGGATGAGGCGCGACAGGCGCAGCAGCCGCAGGAGGCTGAGGATCTTGGTGAAGCGCACGATGCGCAGGGCGCGCGCCGTCTTGTAGACCTCGGAGTCGATGCCCTTCTCCACGATGAGGAAGATGTAGTCCACGGGGATGGAGGACACGAAGTCCACCACGAACCACGTGCGCAGGTACTTCTTCTTGATCTTCTCGGGGTCCAGGATGATCTCCGTGTTATCCTCGATCACGATGCCCGTGCGGAAGTTCAGCACCAGGTCCATGAGAAAGAAGGTGTCCGAGACCACGTTGAACACGATCCACGGGGCCGTGGTCTCGTCCTTGAAGAAGGTGATGCCCACGGGGATGATGATGAGGTTTCCCACCATGAACAGCAGCATGGTGAAGTCCCAGTAGAACCTGGGGGAAGGGGCCGTTCAGCCTCCGGGCCCCACCGCGCCCTCGCCGGGGAGCCGTCCCCACCTGTCTCCCTCCTGCACAAAGTCGTGGCCGTGGGCCCCACCTCCAGGAAGGCTCCCGCAGCCCGGGTCCCTCCCTGTGGCCCAGTCTGACCTTCCCTCCTGGAAGAGGCAGGAGCCCCAGCCAAGCCCAGGAGGATGCCCAAAATAGACTGAATGTTTCACATGACCAAAGAGGGACAATGTTGCCTGGCACAAGGTTGGCTTTAGAAAACATTGTGGGAAGAGCAAAAAGCAGACCGGCAGAGGACAGGGTGCAGACAGGGGAGCATGCGGCGGCAGGCGCAGTGTGGCCAACTGCTGCGTGGGACCTGGAGCCGCCAGGCCCCAAAGCCCTCCGGAGGAGCGGGAGCCCCCACGTGGGCCACTGGAAAGCTGCGACTTCATTTCAGGAAGCATCCTTGGACGTGTGACAGGAGACAGGGAGGAAGCGGGGCGCCCATCCAGGAGGCAGAGAGAGGCCAAGGCAGGGGCCGGGCAGTGCCAGAGCAGAGGGCCCTAGCGGGTGGGAGGGATGAGAATCGCAGGACTTGGCACCGTTCAGGCCTTGAATGTAACACACAGGCGTGGAGAAGAGACGATGAGCCGCTTCCCTCCCAGATACACCCAGACTGGGTGCAAGTCCCCAAGGTCAATCCCGAAATTCCACCTGGGAGGCACTGGCAGGAAAAGGCCCATCCATTCAAGGAATATCTATTGACGGGCCAGGCACAGTGCCGTGACTGAAGCGTCTACCCATGAGGTCATACGGACTCCGCAGATGGCCACATGGACAGATGCCCGGCCCCTCAGCTGTCGAGAAAATGCAAATCAAAACCACTCCAAGGGAGAACTGTTTGATGGCTCCTTAAAAAGTTAAACATATTAATAGAATTACCATATGACCCAGCAATCCCACTCCTGAGTATGCGCCCAGAGAGTTGCAATCAAAGACTCAAACGGAAACTTGCCCGCCCATGTTCACAGCGGCACGACTCACAACAGACAAAAGGCGGACACGACCCACATGTCCTCCGATGGATGAGTGGACACACACAACGTGGTCCATCCACACAATGAAATATTGTTCATCCATGACAAGGAAGGAGGCTCTGACACAGGCCACAGCGTGGGTGGACCTTGAGGACATCGTGCTCAGTGAGAGACGCCAGACACAGAAGGACACACAGTGTGAGACTCCATTTATATGAAACGTTCAGAACAGGCAGAGCCACAGAGACGGGACATGGATTCGTGGTTGTCAAGGGCTAGGGGGGGAAGCGGGAGTTACTGGTTAATGGGAGCAGAATTTCTGTTTGGGATAATGAGAAAGTTCTGGCAGTGGACAGTGGTAGGTGCTTGCGCAACAATGTGAATATACGTAACGTCACTGAATTTTACATTTAAAAATGGTTAAATGCCAAATTTTATGATAAAAAAAAAATATATATATATATACTACAAAAGATTCTTCCCAAAGCTTGGGGGGAAAATAAATAAATAAATAAATAAATGCCTCTGGGTCCAGGGGCTCTCGCTGAGGAGCAGATGCCCCAGATGGGGGGTCTGAGCCCCCATACCCTGTGTCTTGAATTTCGAGCAGTCATTTATTTGGTTTTCCCCTTCACGCTGGGGGACCCCTCCCCACTCCCACATGGAGTCAGCCCTCCTTATGTCTCTCAAGGTCTTATCCCTCCCCAGGTTGGTTTGTAGGGGGCTTCTCATAGGCCCCGCCCACTCCCCATCGTGGCCGGAGTCCCCATGTCCTCCCAGAGAAGACCAGTTCTCCCAATGAGCACAAACAAAGCTCCGTCAGCCCTGGCACTGCATGGCCTCGGTGAGCTCCCTGCCTCAGGAGCTGCCGTAAATTGGCTCCTTTCAGGAGGGCACCTCAGGAGAAGAGCTATTAACACCACGCCTCCCGGGTAACCCAGACGTTCCACTTCGGGGAATTGATCCCAAGGAAATCGTCCAAAAGGAATGGAAAAAAATTAAAAAGCGATTTGTACCGAGATGTTCACAGCAGCTCAGTCTGCGAGAGCCAAAGGCTGGAAGCGACCCAACATCTCACATCCTGGTAGTGTTAGCCAGGCCTGGGTTGGCACCTGCCCACTGGCACTAGTGACCTTGGGCGAGTTCCTCCAGCCCCTCGGAACCTCAGTCTCTTCTTCTATCCGTCAGTCCACATGTGTTGTAATCTTTAAAAGGACATAGGAGACTCCGGTCATGATGGGGGGTGGTGCTGGGCCTTTGGGAAGCCCCCCACAAACCTGCCTGAGATGGAAGGAAGACCTTCAGAGACCTAAGAAGGGTTGACACCATCTGGGGTTGGGGAGGGGTACCCCCCCAGAACTTTAAGGGCGAAAACAAATGACTCTGCTCGAAATTCAAGACCTTCCTTTGCCTGAATCTCAACACCATGTACGAATTCAGACCCCTGATCTGGGGCATCTGCTCATCGACCAGACCCCCAGAGCCCTCACACCCCATGGGATTGGGGGGCCCACCTGCCTGCCCAGCCCTCATCCCCTAGAGTCCACTGTAGAGCTCTGAGTCCCAGCCTCACCCTCTCTGGTATGAGAGCCCCCCACCTTTGGGGCACAACAGAACAAGTAGGAAAAACCAGTTGAGAAGGCCAGGGGGCCTAGAAAACCCCAGCGTGGCTCCTGAAACCACCAAGGGTGCCCAGAAACCCCAGGGGGGCCTAGAAACCACCCTGGGGACCTAGAAACAGTCTAAACAGCCACATGACATGAGGGCCTCCTGTTCAGGTGACTTTACAGCTGACATGCTTTCCTCTATTCTTGGGGTGGGGATGCGGGCAGGCACCACACCTCCCCACTGACAGACCAGGGAGGTTTCCCAGCCAGGAAGTGGGGGTGCAGGAAGAGACCCAGGCCCGTTGGCCCCCAGGGCCTGTCCTCTGTCTGCTGCCCTCACTGTGTGGGGACCTTCTCCCATGGGCCTCAAACCCTCAGCCTTCAGTTCCCATGTCCCTGGGGAAGGGGAGGCCCAAAGCCTACCCCTCGCTCCCCTTGGGCTGTGCAGCCTGGGGCTAGCCACTTTCCCTCTCTGAGCCTCACTGCCCAACTCAGCAAGTCTGGGCTGCCCCTTTCCCATCAGCCTCTGCAGGGACCAGCTGATGCAGACAGCCCACGGCCACCCACTGCTTTCCTGGTCGGGCCCCAGCGCTGACCAGGGACAAGCCGCTGGGCTGTCAAGGGGGGATTTCGCAGCAAGAACGTTAACGACCATAATTAAATCCTGTATTTTAAAAATAGTCCCCAACAAATAGCAATGAGCCCCCGAGGAGGACCCCACTCCTGCGGAAACACCCAGATTCCTGCTGCTCCGGCACGGGGTGAGGCCGGTCCCCCAGGGAGACCCTCTGCCCCTGCACCAGAGATGGGAGGAAGCCTGGGACCCCTCCCAGCCAGGTGATGACTTCAGGGGCCCCCAGCAGCTGACACAGGCTAAGCTCAGTCCCTCCTCTGGCAGCTGCCCAGCCGTTCTCCCGGCTCAGATGGGGAAACTGAGGCTCCTCCAGCAGCGAGTAACAGAGTGGACTGGAACCCAGGCAGGCAGACTGCAGCCCAGCCCCATCCTCCTGCCCCCAGCTCAGGGCCCTTCCGAGTTCCTGGTCTGGGGAGTCGCCCTATCTCTCCAGGGCCAGCTGGGGTGGGAACGGGAAGACAAGGCTTCTGATCCACTTGGGTGACAGATGGGGAAACTGAGGCCCATCGAGCTGAAGTGGTGGGCTTCCCCCTCCCCGTGGGGCCCTCAGCCCCGTGTGTGGTGGGGAGGGTCTGCCCCAGAGGCCTTTAGCCCCCACTGGAACAGAGGCGTCCCAGGACCCCAGCGTCAGGGGAAGCCGGGCCCCTCCCCGAGGGATTCAAGACTCGGCAGGGCGGCTGTCCAGGAATTACAGATGGGAAATCCGGGAGGGGATTAGGGGCCGGAGGTCAGGATTAAGGGTGAGCGCCCAATGGAAGATTAGGAGCCTGAGCCTGGATGTGGAGTCAGGATCCGTGGCAGGTGTCAGGGATTAAGAAAGGGAGACTCCGGCAGGGAAGACAGCCAGGCTCCTGGGCGATCCCAAGACAGGGATTGGCCAGACAGCGCGTGCCCGGAGCCAGGCGCACGGACAGGCGCAGCCCCCTGTGGGCTCCCGGCCCGTCCACACCAGGACAGATGGGCGGGATGCTTCAGGGGAGCTACAGAGACCAACCAGGGGCGCTTTAGCTGGGGCGGATAGGGAGGGCTTCTCAGAGGCGGCAGTGGGCAGATGAGGGGAAGGTGCTGGAGGGACCACCATGCAGAGGGATGGCAGGTGCAAAGGGCCTGTGGCTGTGCAGGGAGTTTAGGGAAGGCCTGGAGAGGAAGGAGGCCTCGGCCACCCTGGCCCCCGGCCCCTCCGTGCAGACCCTTCCTCAGCTGGGAAATGGGGGCATCCCTGTCCCTCCCTCACTCCCTGCAGGCCTGGGCGGATGCCGGCCTTCCTGCGGGTGGAAGCCAGAGAAGCCCTCACTCCCACGCCCCGTGTAGGGTTTATCCCGGCGCCCTAATGCAGGGATTCAGCACCCAGGGATTTGCAGAGCGGCACCCAGTCCTGATCTCTCACTGATCCGCTGGGCCATCTGGGGTGGGGGCCAGCGTCCAGTCCTGCCAGGTTCTTGGAGCCAGCCCTCCCCCACTGGCCCGTTCAGAGACCCCAGGGGATATGACAGACACAGAGTTGGCACCAGGGACCAACTCGTCTCTCTCCCCTCACACAAGGCCTCCCCGATGGGAGACAACTCAGGAACATTGAAAACTGACAGCAGCAGGAGAGACTAAAGTCAGACCTCAGAGGCACTTACAGACATGGGAGCTGATGAAGGGCAGTACGGAAGCTACTGGCACAACTACTGTCTCTCAGGAGATGACGGTTCCACTGCCAGGGACCAGCCCTCCGCCCACCAGGCCAGAGTTCCCAGGGACAAAGCCCTGACCCGCTCAGGCCTCCGCCCACCAGGCCATCCTCGGGGGTGGCAGCGAGTGGCAGAGAAAGTCACCAGCCCACGGTGGGAGACGGGGTCACAGCCGGCCCCACAGGGACTGTCTCCATGCTGCCCCATCCCCTCCCCGCCGGAGACTTCCTCCTTTGCACGTCTCAGTTTTCCACGTTTGGACCTGGGTGGCCTTTAGAACCGGAGTGGCTGGCGCGAAGGGAGTAGCAACGAACTGTATTTATTGTTAAAACAGTTCTGTTCGGGGCAGGGGCAGAGACCCTGCCAAGGCCCCGGGAATTCTGTGAGGCCAAATCCCTCCCTTGCTTTGGTTTTTGCACCTGTTCCAATTCAGCCACAAACCTTAGTAACGTGCAAAGAGGGAGAATCAAACCCCCGAAACCCGAAATCTGTCCCTGCATCCCTCGAACTTGCTTCTCCGCCAAATGCCCCCACGGGAGCTGCTGGAACATCTCTCCGGGCCTCTCCGTGCCAAGCTGGGGGCCAGAGCTGCCCACAGCCCCACGGCCCTGCCTTCTAAGTGAACCCACTGCGCTTCAGGCCCCACCCAGGCTGCCGAGGAAACTAGTCAAGATTGGACCTGCGTCTGCCCCTTGGCGAATTCAGCAAAAATGTGGCACCCACGGTGTGCCAGAGTCTGGGATGTGACAAGTGGAGGAGGCCACTTCCTAGCAAGCGAGCAGCAGGAACTTGGAGCAGGCTGGAGAGAAGGGCCCCGGGCAGCGAGGGCGGCCCCGGGGAGGCAAAGGATCGGAACCGGCTGCGGGCTGCGGGCGTGCCCGGTGGGGCAGAGGCTTGCCGCCAGCAGGAACAGGACGAGACCAGGGTGTGCGAGGCCCACAGGATGTTGGCCTGATTGTGATAGGTGGACACCCACCCCCTCTTTCCTCCTACCACTGCCACCTCACATCTGAGGCAACTGAGGCAGAGGAGCCCAGAGAGGACCCAAGGGACCTGGCCTCATGGGAGGTACTGGGCCCCCGTCCGGGCTCCGACTCCGGAGCCAGCTGTGATTGGACGCAGAGGCCTCCCCTGCTTGCCACAAGCTGCTCTGAGACAACCTCCGCAGCGGGGCCTGGCCCCCAGACAGCCCACGTTCCTGCTCCTGGCTCTGCCGGGCTGTCCTGGTGGCCCAGGGCCACCTCAGTGCCCCTCCTCTGCAGTCTGCAGAGTGAAGGCTGTCCCAGTTCACCAAACATTAACGGTCCCGTCCTCAGTGCCAGCCGGGCGCAGGCTGGTCTCACAGGTGGCCTCCACCAGCAGAAAGCAAACCAAGGAGGTGGGGGGACCTCCAGCCTCCGGGTCAGGAAGTGGGGCGGGGGGCGGGGGCTGGGGAGGCTCCTTCTCCCTTTTCCTGTCACGTGGTGCCTGAGCATCGCCCCAGTGGGGCTGGTTTCCTCACCTTCAGGCTGTGAGCACAGAAGGGGCAAAGGCAGAGAGTGGGCACAGAGAAGTCTCCCCACATTCCTCACACATGGTTTTAGGAAATTAACATAGACACATATACCAATATTACCCACTGCCCACCCTGGGGACCGTCAACGTCTCCAGCAGTCCCCAGAATGCCTTGTGTCTCCCATTTCCCCTTGTTGGATCGGACTCAGGCAGAGGCTGGGCTGCCTGCGGCCAAGAGTGCGGATACCTGGCCAGCCTGTCCAGATGGGAATCCCAGATCTGCCTGACTAGCTGTGTGGCTGTGAGAAAGTGACTTTACCTCTCCGAGCCTCCCTTTCCTCCTGTGTAAAATGGGACAGCACCCCCCTCACCGCTGTAATAATTAATATTATTAAATCAGTACTCGTAAGGTGTTTCCAACAGCCCCTGGCCTTGGCGGGGCAGGGCTCAGGAAGCATTGTTCTTGTGATATACTTGGGGTCTGTCTCCGTATTGAATCAGAAGGGTCTAAAAGGGGCACAGGTCCCAAAGTACGGGAGGCTGGTAGAGGCCCCAGTGCACCCCAGATTGGCAACATCTAAGTCCTTTTTAAAATTTTGAGGCTGGGTGCAGTGGCTTGTGCTTGTTATCCCAGCACTTTGGGAGGCTGAAGCAGCAGGATTGCTTGAGGCCAGGAGTTGGAGGCTGTAGTGAGCTATGATGGGGCCACTGCACTCCAGCCTAGGTGACAGAGCGAGACCCTGTCTCAGAATAAATAAATAAATAAATAAAAACTAACCACTTGCTCCCCTAGTCCCCAAAACAGGCCACACTTGCCCCCTCCCCACTTGCCAACCCCCCATCTTTCAATTTCTCTGCCCTGCTGGGACTTCATGGCCTCCATGGCCCCTCTGTATCTCAGAGCATGTGACAAGGCCCACAATGGAGCACAAGGCTGAGCGAGCATCACTCCTCCTACCAGCCTTCTCCCCCCATCCACCTCGGGATTGGCCCACCTGCCCCCCAAGCCTCACGCTGCCCTTCTGCAGCCAAGCGGAAACCCAGAGCTGCCAGCTCCCAGCGCCAGCCTTGTGCCCACCCTTTGTGGGCTGCTAGTGTGGGGGTGGGGAGGTGCTGCTGGTAGACATGCTACAAGGGACCAAGGGGAGTGGGTGCTGTATGCGGCCCCCTGCCCACCAGGTCCCCACATCCCTCTGGCCAACTGGCGCTAGCACCCCCTTCACAGTGGGGCCAGGCAGACCAGGGGGCCCTGGAAACCCAGTCCATCCTTCCCTGCTGTCCCCACTTCACAGACTGGAACACTGAGCCCAGACACTGGCCAGAGCCCTCCCAGCTTGGCCACCTGCAGGGAAATGCTGAATGCCCACATGCAGGGTGGGAGGGCCCAGAGGCAATCCTTCTGAGCCCCTCCTGGGGTCCTCCCACCCCTGGCCTCTCCTGAAATCCAGGCTACTGGTCATAGCTGTGTTCACCTCTCAGGAAGGCCTCAGGGGTGGGGAGTTGGAATCTGGGGCTTTCTTCCAGGCTCTGTCCAACTTGTGTGCCTCTGGGCTTGCTTCCTAGTCAAGCATGGGGGGTGCAGAGGGGCCAGGGAAAGGGAGATTCCACAGCCCCCTTGTCCAGATCTGGGGGTCCAGGGGCAAACGGGGCCCAGTCTTGGGGGCTCAGGCCTGGGGGAGGAGAGACCAGGGCGGGAAAAGAGCCGGCAGAATCCCAGAGGCCGGGGCGCTGTCCGCGGTGCTGAAACCGTGCTTGCCCCAAGTGCCCGGGTTTGGTGGAGAGGCACGTCCCACCTACACCCTGCACACCCAACTCTCAGACACAAACAGACATAAACTCTCTGGCTCACTCGGTCACGCAGAATTCCACGGTTCCACGTGTGACACCTGCACACAGCTCACACCACTGCCCACTGACGCACGCACACACACACCTCTCCCCAACACACACAAATCAGACGTCCTACCAACACATACACACCCACTGACACAGACACACCCTGCACACGGGTGCGCACATGGACGCACACGCACCACTGGAACACACACCAATGAGCCACCACGCAGACACACCCCTGGGGACACGCCTCCCCCCAGATCGCCAGGCCCCCAGAACCCCTGCCCTCCGCAGTCACATGCTCCTGTTCACTCTCGCCAGCCACACAACGCACTCCCAGGAACCAGAACCCCAAACATGAGGCCGTGGCCCTGCGCCAGGCCTTGCTCTAAGCCCTTCCAGGCATTAACCAGTTTAATCCATATCGACATCTACACACCCACCGACACATGGGCGCACCACCCAGCGGCTCGGGTTGAGGGGCTCATAGAACACACAGCCTGGGGACCCCACGCGCTCAGCGCCTCCTCTTCGCACGCAACCCAGGCCCGCGGACCCCGGACATGCCTCCTCCTGGCGCGGGGTGCAGGTGGAGACCGTGAGGGCGCCCCGCATTCGCTTAACCCCTTCTCTGTCGGACTCTCGGGCGCGTCCTCCGGGGCACGCTTCTTTCCTCCTGGCTCCTGAGCCGCCGCTCCCTGGTGCCCACGTTCCCCTCTATTCGTCCTCTCCGCCCCCCAGCGCTCAGACCCTGGCCCTGCGGCCTTCGACGTGCAGCCGCCGCGCTGCGGGGCTGGGGATGTCAGGGTGCGTGGGAGGGAGCCCGCCGGGGTCACCCCGGGAGCCCGCGCGCGCCCCCGAGAGCCCCCAAAGGGAGGAGCACTTCGGGGCGGGTCCCGGCACGTCCGAGGTCACCGAGGAGCCCCCGAGGTCACCGGCCGGGCGCGCCGCCCCGCCCTCCCCAAGGCGCTCCAAGGACAGCCCCCGCGCGCGTCCGCTCTCCGGGCCCCTCCGCGCTGGCCGGCCCCTCCCGGAGGCGGTACCTGAAGTCGCTGTACGGGTGGATGATCCAGGCCCCCGCTGACTTAACGCGCTCCTGCTCGCGCTCCACGGCCTTCTGGCTGCCGAACATCCGCAGCGAGAACTTGTTGACGCCCGGCTGCAGGAGCGCGCCGAACTGGCGCTGCATGAAGCTGGCCTGGCTGCCGCGCGGCTCCCCGGCCGGGCCCGCCTCCTCGCTGCCCGCCTCATCCGCCGGCCCCGGCCCCGGCCCTGCGCCCGGCCCCGGCGCTGGCCCCGCGGCCGCACCGCGGCACGAGAACGACACCTTGGGCCCCCGCGCCGGGCCCTCGGGCCCCGCGGGGCTGCACTGCGGCTCGCCGCGCCCGCACTCGCCGTTCGGGCTGCCCTTGGCGGTGCTCGCCGCGCCCGGGGTGCCGGGGCGGCCGCACGAGCTGTCGCGGCTGCGGAGCCGGGCCCGCGGGCCGCCCTCGTCCGCCGCCTCGGGGGGCGCCGCCTCGGTTCGGGGCGGCTGATGAGGGGGC
>NW_012147864.1:3142547-3156084 GCF_000956105.1 Propithecus coquereli | reverse complement strand
GGGCCGGAGGATGCGAGGCGGGCGTGCCGGAGCGCCCCCTGGCGGGTGTGGCTGGTCGCGCTCCGCCGCAGACTCCGGGCTGCCGCGGGCGGCCGGGCGCTCACTCCGCCACCTGGCGGCGGCGGCGGGAACCGCAGGGGCGCGCGGACCCGAGGCGCCGCCGGCCCCAGCCCAGCGCTCCCTCCGAGGCAGCAAAGGGTTAAGCTGTCAGCGGCGCGATGTTAAACAGGTGTCAAAGGCGCCCCATATATCTGCAGATTGAAATCAAATTCTTTGCCGTATAAAAAGATAAATTACCCAGGCGCTGCCGCGCGTCCCACTCATCACGCCAGCGCCAGACGGCAAGCAATTTTTTTTTTTAATGTGCTAACGACCTAATCAAGCAATCAAGTCGGAGAAAATTGCAGAGTGACCGGGGCAGCCATCTGCCGGCGAGCCCCGCATTCATTTCCGCGGCCCCGCGCGGGGCGGGACCGGGAGGGAGCTGCCGGGGGAAGAGGGGGAAAAATCCTAAACAAATTAACACCCAATTTTCCCCGTCTAATTAGTTAAATGAGAAGTGTTTGGGGTCCCCCGGGGAGCGGGAGCGGCTGCGGCGCGGCGAGCGCGGCCTCCCCAGCATTAATTAGCGCGGGTCAATGCCGCGGCTCCCGGGAGAGCGGCCGCTTTAATTTCCCGTGATATTTCAGTGCCTGAGGCCCATCGATTCAAACTGAAATTAACTTATTTTTCAATCAGCCCAGGGCTGCCCCTGGGGGTGACTCTTCTTTTGCCGCCTCCTGAATAGAGCGGGAGCAATTTTTCATCAGAAGCTGAGGCCTCGGCCGCGGGGGAGGGGCGGGGGCGGGAGCCCCGCCTCCGCCTGCGCCCCCTTCCCGCGCGCCCCGCCTGGGCCTGGCGTGGAAGAAGCTCCGACCGCCGGGTCGGGGGCAGCCCAAGGTCATGCGGCCTGAGGCCTTGGAGGGCCGCGCCACCCTCTTCCCAGGAGGGGAAACTGAGGCCGGCAAAGTGCAAGGACGCGCCCAAGGTCACCGAGCCCAGCTGAGGGCAAGGGCCTTCTCTTCCGCGCCTCGGTTTTCGCCTCTGTCTGGAGGGCAGCGCGGGGAGGGCCCTGGCCAGTGGCAGCCTCTTTCCTTTCTATAGGTTTTAAGATTTCCGTAATAAAAGGGTGTTTTTAAAGGTCACAAGAGCCCCTGCTTTGTCCTTCGTGGGCCCCCAACAAAGACCCTTCCATGTGTGTGGGAGTCTGGGGTCCTGTCACCACTTCTCCCTGGCCTGCGTATGAGGACCCTGAGGCCATGCTGGCAAGACGAGGAAAACACGTGTTGGGGACTCCCACCCCTCAAACAGTGCCCTAGGGTGTGGGGGGCTGGAGTCTCCTGTAGTCTGGTGGGCTTCAGGTTGAGGTCACAGGGAGACCCAGAGCCTGCCACTTCCTTCCCACCAGTGCCCACCAGGAGCCCCAAGGCTGCCTGTTTTCCTGTCCCCCCTGACCTCTGAGCCCCCCAGCTCTGGGGACACAGGCTCTTCCCAGCCCAGAGGCAGCCTGAGGCTCTTTCAGGGCTGGAGCCAGGCTGGGGTAGGTGCTGCTTGGCGCTGGGTGACACAAGAGCCTAGCCCTAGCCCCCATCCCCATCCTGCTCCAGCAGCAAGCAGGGAGGAGGAGGGCAGTACAGAGAGGCAGAAAGACACCCACACCAAGAAACGGGGCTCCAAATCAGCGGGAAGAACACCCCCACCTGCGGGAACCTCCTGGGCCCTAGCTCCATAGCAGTTTGGGGCCTGACATCACATTGGCCATTGATACTGGGTGTGTGGCGTGCCCTCCGCCCACCCAGGTGTCAGGGCTATGAGGTGGAGATGTGTGTGGAGACCCCTGTACACAGTAGGCACTTGGCAGTGTCTGTGGGATGGGTCTGCCTGGCTACCTGTCCTCATCTGACAATGGAGGGCTGAGCCCAGCATCTCTCACCCCTGCCAGGCTGCCCCACACCCTAGGACCCCTGTGCCCACATGCCAGACCCATGTCACCTCCCTGCAGGTGGGCAGGGCAGCTGTCTGTCCTGAGGCTGCGCAGGAGAGGCCGGGTTCAGCAGAGGGGGCCGTGCCAGGCTGCAGCCCGCCCCGAGGGCAGATGCATGTTCCAGCTGAAGGGGGACCTTTTATGTTCACCCTGGGAAGATGTCAGGCTGGGCAGGTCGCCAGAGCCCCGGGGCTTGTGGCTGAGAGTGGGGAGGAGGCAGGACCTGTACCCAGCCTGAGGACCCACCATGCCCAGCGGCAGGACAGGCAGAAAGGCAATCCTGGTTCAGAGAGGGTCCCAGCCCCTCTCTGAGCCTGGGGCTCCTTGTGACCCGGTCCTGGCGACTCCTAACCCAGGACAAGCCACCATCAGTGTGCACAGGCACCAGTCCCAGCCTCCCTGGTGTTACCACACTGACTCGGCCGCCTGCCCAGGCCACGGCGCTCTTTGCATTTGTCTATTATATTTATTTTAAAAATACTGATTAAGCACCTGATCCAGGGGCTGAGAACCAGGCAGAGGAGACAGACAGACATCACATCTAGCAAATATGATATCGTCCGCTAGAAGGTGGTAGGTGCTGTACAAAAACTCGGAGCAGGGAGAGGCATGAGGAAGGTGGGGAGGAGGAGGTGATGTCCTATGGAAGGCCTGAGGGAGGGAAGGAACCGTGCTGGGGACTTCTGCAGGAAGAGCATTCTGGACAGGCTGCGTAGCCCGGGCAAAGGCCCGGAGGCAGGACTACACCTGACTTGTGGGAGAAGCATCTCAATTTAGGGCCCAGGGGGTGGGTGCAGGAGATGAAGAAGGAGGGCAGAGTTGGGGGGGTGTGGGTGACAGATATAAAAACTCTCCAGTCAGGCAGGTGGCTCACGCCTGTAATCCCAGCACTCTGGGAGGCCGAGGCGGGAGGATCGCTTGAGCTCAGGAGTTTGAGACCAGCCTGAACAAAGGCAAGACCCCGTCTCTACTAAAAGTAGAAAAATTAGCTGGGCGTGGTGGTGGCACCTATAGTCCCAGCTACTCAGGAGGCTGAGGCAGGAGAATCTCTTGAGCCCAGGAGTTGGAGGTTGCTGTGAGCTAGGCTGACGCCACAGCACTCAAACCTGGGTGACAGAGTGAGACTCTGTCTCAAAAAAAACTCCCCCCCACAAAACCCTCTCCAGTCAGTTTACATCTGCTGCCTAAAACCACCCATGGCTCCCTATTACCTTTGGAAGAAAATCCCAGCCCTCCCTGCCATCCCTGCTTTGCACACTGTGCCCCCTTCCCTGGGCTCTGGGCACGCAGACCCCTCCTGCTGGGCCCCCCAGGCCAGCCCTGCTCCAGCTCGGGCCTGTGCCCTGGCGGTTCCCCCTCCAGCAGGGTTTTTCCCCACTTCCCACCTTCCGCCCCACTTCCTTTCTCAGCATCCCTTACAGCACTGGCCAGCCACAGACCCACATTTCCCACTTGGTCAGGGGGAGGTCCAGGTCGGAAGCCCTGAAGCTTATGTAATTTGGGGGCCTTCTGAGTGAAAAACAGTTTAAGATCAGGAAGACAAAATTAGGCCAGGGCAGGCACTGAGCCAGACTGGAAAACCCGCTGCTGGACGCAGTAAATACTGAATGTCCGAGCCGGGCGTGGTGGCGCACGCCTGTGGGCCCAGCTGCTCCCTTGAGCCTAGAGTTCAAGGCTCCAGGAAGCTACATTCCTGTGAATAGCCACTGCACTCCGGCCTGGGCAACATATCAAGACCCTGCCTCAAAAAAAAGTGGGGGGATCAGCCATGCATAGCAGGACCAGGATCCCATGTTTACTGCTGGGGAAACTGAGGCTGGGTCTAGCCACACACAGAGATGCCATCTTCGCAGGGGCACAACCTGAGCGGCTCTTCCGTGGGCCTGTTTCCGTGTCTACAACGAGAGTGGGGCCTTCAGTCCCGCTGACTGGGATCCCCGCGGCGGATTTTCTTTTCCCTGCCGAGTCTGCCCCAGCACTCCTGGTGGGAAGACCAAAGTCTGATGGTCCCTAACTCTGGCCGATTCCATTTCAGGGCCTTCTGCCACCAAACATGGTGGTAACTTGGGGTGTCACTGTCCCTGCCCTGGGCCCATAAAGTGGGAGGTGCTGCCCAAAGTCCCAGCAGCTGGCCCCTGCAGGCCACCCCATGGCACCCCTGGGGCAGGAGGTGGGTAAGGAAGAGGAGGGGCCAATTTGCAGGTGCAAGCAGACTGGCCACTGAGCTTCAGCCCAGGAATGAGCCCTCCTCTGACAGCCATCCCAGCCCTGCCCCTCTGCCTGCTGGGGGCTGGGACTCCTGAGACCCTGAGGTTCCCAGGGGGAGGCTGGCAGCCATTTCCTGAATGTTCCAGACACTTGACAAAGATGATCTCACCAAACCTGAGACTTGGCAGCTCTGGCTGCCCCATCTCACCTCTGGGGGAACCGAGGCAGGCTTCAGCCAGCTGCCACCAAGAACTTACTGACCACTGCAGCCCTGCACTGGGCACAGGGCTGCATACTGCAGGCCCTCACTAAATGCTTGCTGGGTGAACAAGAACACTCAGTGCTGCAGGAAGATGTACACAACTACATGCTGAGGGATCGTATTTTTGTTAATCAGGTCTCTGGGGACCCAGACCCTGCCCTCTCACCTGCTAGGAAGCCCTTGCCTACCTGCCCTGCAGCCCCCACTTTCCCCCTGGTAGAGTCCGAGCCCCAGCGTGCCTGTGCCCGCCCCCAGGGGGAGGAGAGAGGGCCGAGCTACCACCGTGGGCAGGGGCAAGTTGCGAGCCCACCGCAGCATGCCTGGGCCACTCCTCCTACCCAGGACGCGTCCTTCTCCACGAGCCCCATGGGCCTCTCTGCCTGTTCACGCAGAATCTCAAGCGTCAAGTATACCACAGGTGCCTAATCAATGTCTTTGAATGAATGTCACTGAGTAAATATTTGGGTGGGTGGTGCCCTCAGGATTGCAGGGCCCAGGGCGGTGGCCTGTCTTGCCCTCCCAGGGTCACAGCCGGGGAAAACCGGGCCCAGGCATGTGCCGGTGCAGGTGCGGGCCATGGCCCGCCGGGCGTCCTGGGAGGGAGGCCGCCCCACTGGCCGCCTGCCTGCAGGTGAAGGGTTCCCGAACGTCACACGGGGCTCGGCCTGCTCCGCGGTGGGCGGGGTGGGGGGGGTGGGTGGCGCCCTCTGGCGACGGCCACAGAGAAGGGCCGGGCTGCAGCCCTCAACCCCCCAACACCAGCCTGGCAGCGCGTCCGCGGGACTGGAGCTGGCCTGAGCCCCTCCCTGAGCACTGGGCGGGCAGCTCTTCCGGCTGCGGAGCAGAGGCAGGCGGCGGCCTCGCACGGTGCACCGCGCATCCAGCACTGTCCTCTGCGCTCCCCTGGGGAGCCGGGACCACGCTCCCAGCGTCCCTGCCGGCACCAAGCCTGGACCAAAGACCAGGGCTCAGGGGAGGGAGGGGGCTGGCCAGGTCCTCAGATTGAGCCCGACCTCAGTCCCGCCAACATGCATAACTCAATTCCCCCGTGTCAGAGCTGTCCCAAACTGGTGGCCCAGGAGTCACGTGTGTTTTCAGCTTCTGTTACGTTGTTTAAAATGCTGGATTTCTCCACAAGATTGAAAATTGGCCCTGGATTTCTGGCTCCTCACGGAACTTGAGAAGAGCTGGCCCAAGGCTCCCCCAACCCCCTGCCTTCTCCTGAGGTGCAGGTACCGCCCTTACCCAGACCAGCCGGAGGCCTGCTCAGGGGTCCAGGTCTGGGCCTGTGTCCCGGGCGCTGGTGAGGGCTATGGGCTGTCCCATTCGCCTCCTGCCCCTGCTCCCATGACCACCACCCTCTGATTCCTGCTCCCCAAGGCTCCCCCTACCCCATCTGCTCCAGCTGTCAGGGTGCAGGCTGTGCTTGGTGGGCAGATGGCAAGTGACCCCTCCCCCAAGGCTCAGTCTCCTCTTGGCTGGAACCAAAGTCCCATGACCAGTCCTCGGGTTCTAGAAGCCTAAAGGAGAGGAGACAGGTGCACAGGAGGACTCTGGGAATGGTCCCACTGCCCTCCTCTGCCTACCTTGTCCTGGTGGACCACGGGAACCTCAGCAAGGTGGCACTGAGCTTCCTGCCCAGGAGGGGTGGGTGCTGGCTGGACAGCAGTGGGTACCAGCAAGCCCCTCCCCTGGGCAGGCCGCCTCGGCTTTGCCAGGCCCAGAACATGCTGAGAGCAAAAAGCAGAAAGGCTCAGAGAGGTCAGCACCCACACTCTGCGCCTCTCAGGCATGGGTGGTCTCCCGGTCGCCCCTCGCAGGGCCCATGCACCCTGAGAACAGAGCTCCTGGCCCAGCTGTCAGCCCCACGCCCTGCCCAGCCGGTGCCCCAACACTCCCATCCCGCTGTGGTCACCCCACATGGGGTCCCAGTGGACACATGGGGTCCTGGCACCAGGACACACCCCAAGGCCCTGCTGCAGCCATCCCAGCCAAGGGTGGACACAAGCTCTACGGGAAAACCCGGCCCCACCCAGGCATGGACAGGAGCCAGGAGAGGACAAGGTGGGGTCAGTCTTTATTGGTGAGGGGCGGGCAGGAGAAGGGGGTTCCCACGTGAGCCCTGATGCTGTGAAGAGGGAGCTGCCCTCGGTGGGCCAGGCTGGGAGGTTTCTGCGGTTGTGGAGCCCCGGCTGCAGCACCGGTGCCCTGGCAAAAACCCCGACAGTTGCCCAGACAGCCCCGCTGCCGGATGCACAGGCACGGAAGGGGACCTGGGTGTCACTTGGAAGCCGTGAAAGGGTCACCCTGAGTGCGGGTGGGTGGGTCCTCTGCAGCCAAGAGGTCAGAGCCACCAGGCTTGTGGCTTTAAGAAAATAAAAATAAAATAAAAGGCAGGGCACAACCAGACAGCATTGGCTTCAGACAGGCAGGATGCTGGACACCTCACATGACCTGTGACCTTCCACAAAGGGCAGGGACTTGGCACTGACTTAGGCCAGCGGAGAGGGCTGCCCCCGCCCCCACCGTGACTCAGACCTAGTGGCTAAAAGCCACAGGGATGGCTCGAAGGCCTCGAGGACCACAGCAACTCCCTGGGGCTCTCGTGAAACATTTAAAAAGGAAAAAAAACCCCAAGGAACAGAATTCTATACATAGAAAACCCTAGTTTAGTTTAAAAAAAAAAAAGAAAGAAAAAAATAAGTATATGATTCGAATCTACAATCAGTTTGCTCTCGGGGTGGATTTTCTTTAAGAGGTGAGAGAATTTGGAACTTTGCAAATGCTGGGAATGGACGCTGGCAGGAGGTGACACCGCAGACGGATGATGGCGGGGAGCTCAGCTCGAGGCCACCTGGAGGCAAGGGAGGGACGCTCAGAAGACAGCCCCCCGACCCGTGCACCCTGGGGCCACCCCCGGAGCCCATGGCAGAGAACCTGGCTCAGGTGGAGTTCCTCTGGCGGATGTTCTTATCCTTGTCGTTCACGTGCTGCGAGCTGCCCTTCCTGGGGGCAAGAGGGGCAGCAGTCAGTGCTCGGGAGGCTGCGGCAGTTCGGGCCTGGGCCCCAACCACCCCCAGCGCCCCCGACAAGTCCCCGGCCCACCCCGTGGACAAATGAGCACCAAGGCTCAGGGAAACCCCGAGGCCTGGCCTTTGTGTTTCAAAGCCCTCAGGGCAGTAGGCAGCTCCTTGGACCCCTGGAACCCCCAAGAGGGACTTACAGGGGTGCAGACCCTGCGTCGTCATCTGGAGACGGACAGCCAGCATGGAAGAGAGCAGAACAGACCATCAGCACTGTCCCTGGATAAGGCTGCACGCAGGGGGCACCTGTCCTGCTGGCCCTGCCTCAGTTTCCCCAAGGGGAGGCTCAGTGCCACCAACCAACCCTGCCCTGCGTGGGTCTTCTGAGGCAGAGCCATGCAGGGGAAGCTGGCCTCCCCATGGGTGTGCACCCCAGAACGAGCTGTCTGAAGCCACAGCCTCGAGGGCCTTGTCCCTGCCCTGCCAGCGTTCCAGGAGGAGCCACCACAGGCCCTGGCGCTGCAGGCCACACACCTGGTGCATGCAGGCCCCACAGGGCACACCAGCCTGGCTGGACGCATGCAGGTGGGGAGCTGGGCCCCAGGGCCAGAGTGGCTGCCACAGTGGGTCTCGAGTTCCCTGGCCCTGTCATGCAGCCAGGCCCGTGTGACGCCCATGGCCCAGGCCCCCACAGAGGAGGGTGGCGCTTACCGTGGAGGACACCAGCTTGCAGCCAAGTAGGGGAGGAGAGAAGGTGGGTGAGGCTGTGGGCAGCATTCCCCCAGCCTGCTCACAGGAAGGGGCCAGGAATAGTTGGGGCTCAGCCCCAAGCTCCCCGAGGCCACAACCCCACTCTCTCCCTCAGGGCTCCCACAGTCTCCCTCAGCTCCTGGCCCTGTTGCTGGAGCCACCCCAAAAAAAAGGCATGCAGGACAGCTCACCATCCGCAACATCGTCAGGCTTCCGGCGCTTCTCGTAGATGAAGATGATGGTGACCAGCACCAGCACCTCGGCCACGATGCCCAGGAAGGGCCAGAGCGCGGCGAGGCGGCTGCGGACGCGCAGCGTGATCTCGGCCTGGTCGGAGCCCTGCGCGCTGGTGCCGTTGCACACGTACTTGCCAGGGTCGGAGTTCATATCCAGGTTGTCGATGCGCAGCTCTGACCTGGCCGCAGAGGAGCTCACGAAAAACTTGCTCTGGGAGCCGTTCACGATGACCTGGAGGGGGTTGTTTGTGACTGGAGAGTGGAGCCCAGGCCTCCCGGCCGTGGACCTCACATGTCCCCACCTGGTCCCTGGAGGACAGAGGCTGTACCCAGCCATGGGGCTCACCTGGTCTCCAGATTCAGCTGTCTTGTACCAGACCCAGTCTGTGATGAGGGGGAAGGAGTCGGACTTGCAGGCCAGCGTGACCGACTCGCCCTCGTTGGCGTGCTCCGACTTCTTCACGGCCTTCACCTTGGGGCGCCCTGAGGGGAAACCGAACAAGGGAGGAGCCTAGAACCGCAGGGCCCCGCAGGGGGAGCCTGTTCCACTCTGACAGCAGATGGGCCGGGGGCTCCTGGGCCCTTCTCTGCCCCCACTGCACCCTGGCTCCGGCTCTGTGCTGGGCCCGCCAGTGCCCAGCCTGCAGGACTCACCGCTCAGCGTGATGCTGGCCCTGCCCGTGGGCTCGGGGAGGAAGATGCATGAGTATTCTCCTGAGTAGTCGTCCGGGTCCACCCTGCAGCGAGAGCAGTAGGGAGCTGGGTGAGCTGCGGGACGGGGCAGTCTTGCCTCATGGGAACCAGGCTTCTCCGGGGCTCCACCCACGACACAGGGAAAAAGGGAGACTGTCCCGAGCTGAGTTCAGACCCTGACGGAACCTGTCACCTTGCAGGATGTGCACAAGCCCCCGCCTGCACGGGGGAACCTCCCACCTCTGGCCACCCCTTCTGCACCCCTCACCATGTGAACCACCTTCCCAGTGAGCCCAGAAACAAAAGGGCTCTGTGTTCAGAGCCAGCCTGAGCCCCAATTAGGACAAGGCTTTAGCCACTAGGGCGTCTGGAGTCTGACCTTTTCTGTGTTAGGAACACAAAGCTGCCGAGGCCCCCACGTGCGCTCAGGACCCTAATGAGCCGGTCAGGGGCTCCAGGTCAGGGCTGGTGGACCCCCGGTGGTCAGGGTTCTGAGCAGAGGTTGTTTCCAACTTCTGCCTGAATCAAGCCCGAGGACTAGTCTGTTCTCACAGAACGTGCGTGGGGTGGGCACCTGCCCACCCGCCACTCCAGGTCACTCACTCACTCGAACTCGGTTGTCAGGCCGGGCTGCGAGTCCTCCTTCAGCACCCTGCCCGCCTTCACCCAGCGGTGGCCGGTGATCTCCGTGGCGCTGTGGTTCAAGGCGCAGGTGAGGATGGTCTTGGAGCCCACCTTCTCCACAGAAGCGGACACTGCACCAGCTGCAGACACCCCCCCGAAGCCGAGGTCAGGCCCGGGGAGAGGGAGGACCACCCCCACAGCCCACTCCTCCCAGACACCCTGAGGACTGAGGCCACACGAACTTCCGACCGGCCCCTCCTGGAAGAGGGAGGCCACAACCTTCCAGTGAGTCCCTGCTGGGAGGGGCCCCTCCTTGACAGAGCAGGCGGGCCTTGGGCTGCAGCCTAACCACGCCGCTGGACCAGGGCCTGGTGCTTCTGCCCAGATGTGTCTAACTGGCTCGGACCTGATGGGGGAACAGACAGATAAACCCCCAAGTCCTCGAACAGGAGTCGAGACATCCACCTGCTGGAGGCAGCAGCCCCACCACACACCAGAAATTCCTTTCTAAGAAACAAATACTGTACCACCCAGGCACTGCGCCCTCATCTGGTGGTCTTTCAGAGTCTCTCTCTGGGGGGACAGGTGGCCCCTTGAGGGGCCCCCCCTTTCCTAGGAGGCACCGGCTTCCCAGAGGACCCCCAGCAGCCCAGGGAGCTGCCAGCTTCTTTCACCAGTTTCCAATAGCACAGACCTTTGGGCTAGTTCTCCATGTTCCCTCTACGAATCCAAACTCAGAACTCATTTGGAATTAGACACTGAGCAGCACAGGAAGGCTCTGGAGAGCTGCGTGCCTGGGCTGAGCTAGGGGGTCCTCAGGCTTGCAGTGTGGACCCCAGACCCACTGGACAAGCGCACACAGGGGGACAGGGCAGGCGCTCAGCGGAGCAGGAGTGGAGATGGACTGGAGGAAGGACTGTGTCGGACGAAGGACCGGATCGAACGGATCAGACGGATCGGACGAAGGACTGGATCGGGTGAAGGAACGGATCGAACGGATCAGATGGATCAGACAGATCAAGCAAAGGATAGGATTGGGTGAAGGACCAGATCGAAGAGATCAGACGAAGGACCGGATCGGGTGAAGGAACAGATTGAACTGATCAGACGAAGGACCGGATCGGGTGAAGGAACAGATCGAATGGATCGGATGAAGGACCGGATCGGGTGAAGGAACGGATCGAATGGATCGGACGAAGGACCGGATCAGGTGAAGGAATGGATTGAAGGGATCGAACAAAGGACCGGATCGGATGAAGGACCAGATCGAACGGATCAGACGAAGGACCGAATCGGGTGAAGGAACGGATCGAATGGATCAGACGAAGGACCGGATCGGGTGAAGGAACGGATCGAACAGATCGGACCAAGGACTGGATGGACGGAAAGGAGGGAGGCCGAGGGGAGAACAAAGGGCCCAACTGCTAAGGGACAGAGCCACGCGGACACCTAGCCCACCCATGTCCAGACCCGAGCCCCTCGGTCCAGGCGGGAGGGTCCCCAGCGGGGGAAGAGTAGGAGGGAGAGTCCGGCAGGAGTGTCTGGGTTCTACCGAGTGGGAGCCAGGCGGCGAGCGACACGAGAGGGAAACTGAGCGAGGCGCCCACCACTCACGTTCCAGGACCAGCACGATCGCCTGGGCTCGGACCCACTTGACCCTAGGTGCCCGGGTCAGGTGGTTGCGGTCCGGGTCGTTGCTGGCCCGGCACTCGTAGGTGCCTGCGTCCTCCGCAGTGAGCTTGTGGACGGAGATGGTGCTGGCCGCGTGCTGGCGGTAGGCGGCGTGGATGTGGACACGGTCCAGGCGGGCGCCGTCCCAGAGCTGGGAGCAGGTGTCGTTGGGACCATTCCCTTCAAACCACCACTGGATCTCGGGGACGGGCCTGCCCACAGCCTCACAGTGCAGCTCCACGCTGCCCCCTGCCCACCTCTCCTGCGACAGGGGCGACCTTACAAAGCCGGCTGTAGGGGAGAGGGTCAGTGCCCTTGTCAGTGCCCCGCAGAGGAGACAGGGTGCCCCGGGGGAAGGCCTCCCCATGGGACTCCCGGCCCAGGGTTGACCGATGAGCTGTCTTCCTCTCAGTCTGTGGAAGCGCAGCAGCGTGAGGTCAGGACACCAGAAAAGCCATGTGCCCAGCTTCCAGGAGGCAGGGGCCAAGCAGGCAGCTCCAGGCAGTCATTGGTGTCCCCCCCGGACCCCTGGAACTCTCTGCGGCCACAGTGACTTCCGAAAGCACAACCGTGAAACCACACGCGGTTTCAAAACAAACGGTGAAAGTGGGCAGAATAATCAGAGGTCACGACCTCCGCCCGAGGGCTGCCGAGAACTACCACCAGAAGCCCCAGCCTGCAGTCACCCTAATGCCTGGAACACAGACCCCAGGGGCAGCGTCCTGACTTCCACCTGATTCCCCACCCAGGAAAACACCTGACACCACGGAGTCCTGTGTGTGACTCCTTCTGTCCACCCCAGAGACCTGCTCAGTCACCAAGAAAATAAACCTCAAAATCCAAAGGGTGGGCAGCCTTCATGCAGGGACCTCACAGCACTGCTGCTGTGAGCATAGCCCACGGGTAGGAAACCGTCTCCTTGGGACGCCTCGAAAACAGCCACCTGGCCCCTGTGCAGAGGAGGGAGCTGGGCCCGGGGGCCTCACTGCTCCTCACCCCTGGCCACCTGCTGCTTCTTTCCCTGGATGGAACAGAAGTTCTCAGAACTCCAAACCCAGGAGGCCTGCAACGACCAGGCCCAGGGAGCAAGTGCTCCTCTTCCCCCAGCCTGGGCTTTACAGCCACCCCCCAACATCCTAAGGGCAGGTGCCCCAGCACTGCTGCAACACCTGTGAGGACATGCATCTGTACACACGCCTGTGCAGGACATACATGTGCACACACATGCTCCTGGCTCCAAGGCCACGTAGCAGAGCACAAGTCACAGGCTCCAGGGTCCTGGGGACATTCACATCAACCGCCCAAGATGGCTCAGAGGACCGACGGCTAGGGGCAGGCACCGCTACCACATTTGGCAGTGCCACTTCCACAGAGGGATTCCTCCTGGTAACCTACATTCCTCGGGAGTCAAGATTTCCCAGGTTGCAAAACCAGCAGCTGCGTGCAGAGCTGGGAGCAGTGAGTCAGTCAGGGCAGGAAGTGAAGCCCAGGCAGCCCAGCGGCAAGCTCCTTCCTGCCCTGCTGCGGCCCCTCTCCCTGGGCCTGGGCCTGGGTGGCAGGCTGCCTGGTCCTGGAGCCTAGGGACCCTGTCTGGGCCTAGCATCCTCTTCACCCAAGGGTGCCAGAAGAGAGGTTGCACCCAGGTCTCCACACGCCAGCTCCAGGTGGGAGTAGGGGGCTCAGGACTCAGCTCTCAGGGCCACAGAGGGAAGGCCCGAGGCAGGGCCTGTTGCTGACCCACCCCCAGCCCAGGGTTCAGAGGAGGAGACTGTGGATGCCTGTCCCTGGGACCTGGCTAACATGCCCATGTCCACGTTCACGTTTCTGAGGACCCACGAGCCTGACACCCCTACCCCTGGGCCCGAGGGCCGCACTGCAGGGACCAGGCCTGGCCCCGGGGAAGCCCCTTCGACTCAGTCTCAGGACCACCTGGGTGTCCTGGCACATGTTCTCAATGGGCTGATGTCACTCCCAAGGGGACAAACTTGGTCTCAGATGTAACAATGGTCTGTGGCCCTTTGCAGTCACAGGAGTTTTTTTTTTTTTT
>NW_012147864.1:3109322-3141717 GCF_000956105.1 Propithecus coquereli | reverse complement strand
AAAAAAAAAAAAAATTTGCTAGGGTGGGCCACTAGGGAAGCAGGGTCTCCGAAAGCTCTTCAGGGGGCAATGGTGGATAGCCCTGCCCTCCAGTGACCCTGGCCACATGCCCCAACCAAGAGCCTCCACCCAAGAGCACGGAGTGAAGGCCTGACCCTCGCCTCCCACCTCAAAAAAGTTAAAATTCGATTCTGGCCATGTGATCAGTCACCCACGTTCTCAAGTAAAGTCACCTTCATCTAAAAACAGCCACCCCTCCTCCTTACCCACTCGGCAGCCAGGCCAGGGCACCGGGCCAGGCAGGGCCGTGTGGTAAACAAGCCGTGCTGGGAGCCCTGTGGGAGGCGGCCACGGGCAGCCCCTCCCCAGATCGTGGAGCAAGAACATAGTGGGGAGCCAGGGTGGCACCTCCCCTGCTCTACCCTCCTCCCACCCCCAGCCAGGCGCTGTCCTGCCCCTGGCGAGCCAAGCCGGGAGCACCCACCTCCAACAGGAGCCCCTGAGGTGAGTTTCTGGAGAGCTGTCCTGGCCAGGAGGGGCCGTAACACGGTCACTAACCCACAGGGAAAACCTAGGTGTCTGTGCCACGTGGGACATAGCCCTATGACCCAGACTTTCAGATTTTTGTAAGAGTCCCTAGAAAAGGTGGAGCTGTTAAAAGCGAAAAAGAAAAAGAAAGCACAAACACCTGCCCACGTGAACTCAGACACGCGTCCCAGTGCGCACGCTTTGCTGCATGGTGCAAGGACAGCCCCGGACGGGCACAGCAGGCTCCACTTGCTTCCTAGGCTGGGCCTCTGGATTAAACCCAGTGCTAAGCTCTCTGCTTAACAGGAACCCTGCTCGTCTCCCACATAAGAGGAACAAAACTGTGACCGGTGCCACCAAGCAGGGAAGACCAAAGGTCCCTCACCCATTTGGCTGTCCCAATCACCTCAGTGTTGCTCCTGAAACCCAGACAGGGTGGCCGACTCCGGGCACCCAGGGCTATTTCTGGACAGCTCGGAGACAGCAGCTTATCTGCTGCATTCACCTTGCTGGGGGCTCCTATCTGTGTCTTCCAGGAGCTGGGCCAAGGCCCTTACCTGGGAGGTGCTCAGTAAGGGCCGCCTGGGGTTTCAAGAAGAGGCAAAATTACAAGTGCACCAGGAGTAACCTGTTGAAGCTTCTACAAAAGGCGCCCCCTCCCCAACCCTCCCACACCCTGTGGCCCTCGGCTCAGGACACCTGCTCAAGCTCCTGCTCCGACCCCTCCAAGAGCCCAGACCCTCTGCTTCTGTTCCTTGTTCCCCATGTTACGGTCACTATAAACTTCAACTCAGAATCCAACAGGGGTTCCCAATCAGGAAAGAAAATGTCTCTCTACTGAGCAAGAAAGGCTGTCTTGCTGTTCTACTGGAAAAACACCCCTCAATCCATTTCTGGTGAGCATTTTCTCACCACTTGCCCACCCCCAAAACACATCCTCCCCCCCATCCCCCAGCAAAGGCGCTGAGAACGGAATGCCGCGTGAGTCTGCTGAAAAAGGATGTGACCAAGGCGAACTTGGGATATGTCCACCCCCCCTCCCGGGAGTTTTCCCACTTGCACAGCAGGAGGGGTACTGGATTCCATCTCACTCTGGGCCCCGAAACCTGGCAAACTCAGAGAGCAGTGCAGGGTAACCCTGAGGGAGCTCTTGCTTCCCTCCAGGCAGGGCCCCTCAGGGAGAGCCTGACCAGGGCTTAGTGCCTAGGAGACACCAGGGAGCAGGTGCACAGCCGGGCCAGACGCCCGGGCCAAATCTTGTGAAGAACGATAATCCTGTCCAGAGCCAGGGAGCTGACCCACTTCAGGGCCATTCATGCGTGCCTGGTCTCGTGTCCACTGAGGACAACAGCCCATTTTCCAGACGAGAGTGCCAAGGTCGCCGCTTCGGGCAGCACAGGCCACGTAGGGGCCCCAGGGAGTCCTGGAGTTGGGGGGGTTCTTGCCCTAACGCTCCCCAGGAAGGGTGGGCCACACTCAAGGCCCAACTCTCAGGCCACCTCCCCAGCCCTGTGGGGTCTAGTCCGTGGAAGAGTTGGATAGGCACCAGACCAGCCGCCAACCCCAGCTGCAGTCCACAGGGGATCCTCACAGAGCCAGGCTTAGGGTCAGTGGGCAGGGCAGGTGGGCCACCTCCAACCTGCTCCCCAGACGCCCTGGCCCAGGGGACAGCTAGATCCTACCTCTGAACCAGGACACCTCCCCAGGCCACCCAAAATCAGGATGTTCACCTCCAACACCGTCCTGGTTGGGACTCCTCAGTTCTTGCCCCCAAGCCTGGGACTTCACGTTCACACACACCAGGGCGGAGACACCTCTAGGGATTCCTGGATCCCCGGAACCCCCAAAACCTCGGGGACTTTACCCCCAAGCACTGTCGCTGCACACAACTCCTCAGGGTCCTGCTTCACCTCCAGGCGCCACCCCGGCCTGGAAGGCCCCTAGGTCCCCCGGGGTCGGGGTCCCCTGGCCCCATGCACCTTTCAGGTCTGGTCTCCACCCCAGGCCCCCCCGGGTCGGGATCTCCTCGCATTCAGCCGCCCCCCGGGTCGGGGACCCCTCGCCCCCAGCCGACCCCCGGATCGGGGTTCCCTCGCCCCCAGACGCTCCCCGAGTTAGGGTCTCCTCGCCCCGAGCCGCTCCCCGGGTCAAGGTCCCCTCGCCCCCAGGTGACCCCAGGGTCGCGACCCCACTGCCGGCGGCTTCTCCCGGTCCCGGCCTCCCGACTCTCCCTGGAGCCCGCCGGCCTCAACCCCCGCTCGGGCTCCGCGGCCCACAGCCTCGGCCGGGGCCCCACCCTGGGTCCGCTGAGGGCCCCGCGACCCCGGCCCGGTCCTCACCAGCCCCGGCGGCGCCCTGGACGCCCAGCAGCGCGAAGCTCAGCAGCGCGAGCAGCACAGCCGCCATGTCGCCGTCCGCGCAGACCCCGAGCCAACCGTCGCCGCCGCCCGCGGCCGCTATAAGTACCGGCGGGGGACGCAGTCCGGGCGCGCGCACGCAGGGAGGCGCCATGGGGCCCGGGCGCGCGCGGGGACACGCCGGACGCCCCGCCTGCGCACACACGCACGCGCAAGCGCACGCGGGCTTGCGCTACGGAAGCCGGGCGGCGACTGCACGTGACCGCGGTGGGCGACGCCCCTGGCCTGGGCGGAGTGTCTGGCGTTGCTAGGAAACGGGGGCGGGGCCTGAGAGGCCTGGGCTGCAGCCCGCGGTTTCTTTCCAAGTTACTGCGCCCTTAGCAGTAATTCAAACGTGGTCTTGGTGGTCTGATCAGAAAAGAAAAAAGGCGAAAAAAAGAAGAAATAGCTGGTTGTTATATAGCCTAGAAAAAGAATTAAAAAAAGAATAAAAAAAGAAAGAAAAGGAAAGAAAGGAAGAAAAAAAGAAAAGAAAAAAGCAATTAAAATGGTAAATTTTATATTATGTAAATTTTATCACAATAAAAGAGAAGAGTATAAGTTAGGCGAAAGGGAGCTACTTCCCCTGCTCCAGAAAGAACACCTGGAGGGCAGTTGAATTTAAATTTCAAAGAACAAATAATTTGATTGTAAATGCCCCGTGCAGTGTCTGGACTCCGTTGCACAGGGACAGTCTTCCCTGTTTACCTGAAAGTCGGGCTCACTGGGCGTCAGCCCCGCGTCTTGTCTGGCAGCCCCGCCTCGGGGTCCTCACATTTTACAATGAATAATTAAACAAATGATGAAATAATCTCAAGTAGCGATAAATGCAAAAGCAGGGGCTTGGTGCGCTCTTCTTGACCTTGGGTTGGACGATGCTTTCTTAGCTCTGACCCCAAAAGCACAAGGAACAAAAGAAAAAAATTGCACTTCATCAAAATTAAAAACTTTCGGGCCGGGCGCGGTGGCTCACGCCTGTAATCCTAGCACTCTGGGAGGCCGAGGCGGGTGGATCGCTCAAGGTCAGGAGTTCGAGACCAGCCTGAGCAAGAGCGAGACCCCGTCTCTACCAAAAAATAGAAAGAAATGATCTGGACAACTAAAAATATATATATAGAAAAAATTAGCCAGGCATGGTGGTGCATGCCTGTAGTCCCAGCTACTCGGGAGGCTGAGGCAGAAGGATCGCTTGAGCCCAGGAGTCTGAGGTTGCTGTGAGCTAGGCTGACGCCACAGCACTCACTCTAGCTAGGGCAACAAAGCAAGACTCTATCTCAAAAAAAAAAAAAAAAATTAAAAACTTTGGTCCAATAAGAAAGTGAAAAGACAGTCCATCGCACGGGAGGAAATATTCGCAAATCCCATATCTGACAAGGGACTTATATCCGGAATATATACAGAACACTTAAAATTCGATAATAAAAAGACAGATAACGCCATTTAGCTATGGACGGAGGATCTGAATACGCATCTCTCCAAAGAAGATACACAAACTGGCCAACAAGCACAGGAAAAGATCTCAACATCATTATCCCCCAGGGAGACGCATATCAGACAGCCCTTCACACCCGGAAGTGAGCTAGAAAAAGGGAGGTAATAGCAAGCCTTGCTGAGAACTTGAAACGGCTGCTGGGGACACAGCCCAGCCGTTCCTCCAAAGTTCCTTGAACATAGAGTCACTATTTAATCCAGCAATTCCACTCAGGAAAAATGAAAACTAATGTCTGCACAAAAACCTGTACACAAATGTTCACAGCAGCAGATTCACAGTGGCTAAAAAGTTGGACAACCCAGGGCAGCCGTTAAAAAAAAAAAAGTTGGACAACACAAATGTCTTTCAACAGATGAAAAGATAAACAAAATGTGATGCATTCATACAATGGACAATTACTCAGCCATGACAAGGGACGAGGCTCTGACACAGGCCACAGTGTGGAGGGACCTTGAGGACATCGTGCTCAGTGAGAGACACCAGATGCAGAAGGACACACAGTGTGAGACTCCATTTATATGAAACGTCCAGAACAGGCAGATCCACAGAGATGGCACATGGATTCGTGGGTGCTGGGGCTGGGGAGGGGGTGGAGAGTGACTGCTGATAGGGACGGGGCTTCCTTTCGGGCTGATGCGAAGGTTCTAAAATTGACCATGGTGGTGGTTGTGCAACTCTGTGTAGACACTTAAAACCACTGAACTGTATGCTTTAAATGGGTGGATTGTATGACATGTGAATTACACCTCAATTAAAAACTAAGGCAGCTGTGCTCAGTGGCTCGTGCCTGTAGTCCCAGCTACTCCAGACGCCAAGGCAGGAGGATCACTTGAGCCCAGGAGTTGGAGGTTGCAGTGAGCTGTGATGATGCCACTCACTGCACTCCAACCCAGGTGACAGAGTGACACTCAGGCTCTTAAAATAAATAAATACACACATACATACATAAAACAAAACAAAACAGCTGTGGAGCTGAGGGCTTCACTCTGGGAGGCCCACTTGCAGGAACAGCTGGCATCAGGGCCCTTGGAAACTCAGAAATGCCCAGAGCCAAAGAGCCCCAACCCCAGGGGCCATCGGGTTGGAAAAGTCCCCATGGAGGGTGGTGGAAGCTACGTACAGAACGAGGGCAGGAAGTGAGGCCCCATGTGGCTTCAAAGCCCCTCTGGGGTGGTAAATAAGCACAGGGCTCACAGAATTCCTGCCCCTGCCCAGTCCCTCCCTGGCAGGTCCCTGAGGTTGGGCTGAGGGCAGGCCTGTGGGAAGTTTCAGGGCCCCAAGGAGACCTTGGCTTATGTTTACAAAATAAAGCCTGGCTACCTCGAAGACCCGAAGACCCGGCTTTCTGGTCCTTTCCCTGGAGAGCCTTCTCAACTCGCAGGCAGAGCGGGGGATCCCCTCCCCTCCCCAATCCCAGCTGTGCTCCGTCCCAGCCCCAGGGCAGGAGCCTCCAGTCCCCTTCTACTTCCAAGGAGAGGCCTTCCAGGGCCACCAGTGGAGGGTGGCCAGATTTAGCAAATAGAAATAGCACCCAGTAAAATTTAAATTTCAGATTTTACAAAGATAGCTTACATTTTAGCATAAGTGTATCCCATGCAGTATTTGGGATATACTTAGACTGAGAATTATCTGTTGTCTATTTGAAAACTCACATTAACTGGGCGCCCAGCTGGCTCCCCTTGCCTGCCACCCCATGTAATTCTCCTCCTTGTGGTGGTCACTCCAGCCTCGCTGTCTGGGCCGTAATGAGCTGTGGAGTGGGTGATCGCCTGGCATTGTCACTGGCTCTCCCACCCTGGCCTCAGGCTTGCAGGCTCTGTGGGGGGCCCGAGATTTCAGGGCTGGACGTGCTTCTCAAACACAAGTGCAAGGAAAGCCACTCTTCTCTGGCCTCTCCCCCGCTTTGCTCTGTGCAGGAGACGGCCTCCCCAGGGCACAGCCAGCGTTTAAGGAGACGCACAGGCTTCCTGGATGGCAGCCCAAAACTCTTCCTTCTTTGTTCCAGCAGCCAAAGTCCTCCCAGCTGCCCTCAGGCCTGGCCCCGCTGACCCGGTAAGCAGTGCCTGCGCCAGGCTCACCCTTGCCCTGGCGGCTGCCTGGCGCCGCCTCTCTGGGCACAGGCTGCTCTGTCCTGTGTCAGGGGGCCTCACAGTCAGGGACACATTACGGGGTGTCGGTCTCGGTTGGTTTGCATTCTGCTTTTTCTTATAAAACTTTTCAGACACACACTCTGTGCTACGCCGGTCTGTCCATCCCTGAGACTGTCCTTATTCCTTTGTGTGCATTTTTCTGACTGGTGGGGGCTTTGAATCCAGCCCCTTTCCAGGCGGGTGAGGCAATTTCAAGTGATGGGTGGGGAGGAGTGTGGATTTTATGCTAAGGGTGCTGGGAGCCCTGGGAGGTGTTTGAGCAGGGCAGAGTAATCACCCCGTGAGAGGTGTGTCGAGAAGGCTGAGCGGACACCAGAGACCGTGAGGGTCAAGAGTCCAGGCGGGCCGGGCGCGGTGGCTCACGCCTGTAATCCCAGCACTCTGGGAGGCCGAGGCGCGCGGATTGTTTGAGCTCAGGAGTTCGAAACCAGCCTGAGCAAGAGCGAGACCCCGTCTCCACTAAAAATAGAAAGAAATTAATCGGACAACTAAAAATATATAGAAAAAATTAGCCAGGCGTGGTGGCACATGCCTGTAGTCCCAGCTACTCGGGAGGCTGAGGCAGGAGGATCGCTTGATCCCAGGAAGTTGAGGTTGCTGTGAGCTAGGATGACGCCACGGCACTCTAGCCCAGGCAAAAGAGTGAGACTGTCTCAAAAAAAAAAAAAAAAAAAAAATAGAGTCCAGGCGGGGAGAACACCCAGGCCCAGGCAGGAGAGACAGCGGTGGACACAGAGGGTTGTGGTGGGTGGAATGGGACCCCGAAAGCTACGTCCCCAAGAACCTGTCACTCTGACCCTGTTTGGAACAAGGGTCTTTGTGGATGTGATTAAGTTAGGGTCTTGAGATGAGGTGGTCCCTAAATCCAATGACAAGTGTCCTAAGAGACAGAAGAGGAGACAGGCAGAGACTGGAGCGAAGCAGCCACAAGCCAGGGGCGCCTGGAGCCCCCAGGGGCTGGGAGAGGCGGTTAGGACCCTTCCCTGGAGCTGTTCTCAGGAGCACGGCCCTGAAACACCTTGATTTTGGAGAGAACGAATTCCTGCTATTTCAAGCCAGTTTGTGGGTATTTATTTGTTCCGCAGCCCAGCAGACTCATACTGGGGCAGGAGCAGGATTCTGCCAACCGGGTTGGTGGGGCAGAGGGATGTGGGTGTGGGGGCTGTGGTGGGTGGCAGGCTGGGAGCTGGGTCGCCTGCCCAGCCAAGGGGCGCCGGGCTTTACAGAGGGCGCGGCCCAGCGGGTGGAGCTGGCACCGTCCCGTCTTCCCAGAGCCACCCGGGGAGCAGCTGCCCTCTCACCCCCATTCGCTCCTCCCTCGCCAAACTGATATTTTCCCAGAAAAAGGACAGATGGTTGCTGCAAATGGACCTGGCACCTCCGTAATCCCTGGACCTTTGGCTGCGGATGCGTGGGTCCTCTCTCGATGGGACCACGAGTGCTTGATCTTTTCTGTGCGCCAGTAGATAGTCCAGGAAATAAATGAAAACTGAAATACAAATATGAAAAGAGAGGTCAGTCAGCCTCCCCCTAGCTTCATCCACTCCCACATGTTGTTGCTGTTGCCACCGATGACTTAAAAAAGTGTCTTTTAGCTTCACCCTGGGTTATCTGCGATGTGGGGAACCTCTGGGGGGGCCGTCGTCAGTTGGGGAACCTCCACCAGCCTCCGGTGAGCTGGGCGTTAAGATTTCCTGGTGTTTCGAAAGTTTAGTCGCCCATGCGTTTGTGACTTTGCCATGCTGGAATAATGGGAGGGTTCTTTTCCTTTTTCAACTATTATTTTGAAAAGTCCTCAAACTACAGAGAAGTTGTAAGGAAAACACCCTCTGAACACCCAACGACCCTTCCCCTGGATTCTCCAAGTGGGAGGGTTTTGCCACATTTGCGCTGTCTGTGTGCCTGCTTTTGTTTCTTTCTCTTTTTTTTTGACACAGGGACTTGCCCTGTCACCCAGGCTGAGTGCGGTGGCATCATCATAGCTCGCTCCAGCCTCCAACTCCTGGGCTCAAGCGATCCTCCTGCCTCAGTTTCCCAAGTAGCTGGGACTACAGGCACCTGCCACCACACCCAGCTAATTTTTCTATTTTTAGTAGAGACGGGGTCTTGCTCTTGCTAAGGCTGGTCTTGAACTCCTGGCCTCAAGTCATCCTCCTGGCTCGGCCTCCCAGAGTGCTGAGATCACAGGCGTGAGCCACCACACCCAGCCAATTTTTCTTCCAGAACTACCTGGGAGTGAACTGCAGGCATCGTGACTCTTCAACCCTAAACACCCCTAACATATCAGAGAAAACAATCAAATTCGAGAAGGACGTATGGCCACAGAATTCTACTGAATCTATTTTCTGTCACTTGTCCCAGTTGTCTCAACCTCAGCCTTTAGGGACTGTTCCTTGCAGATCCTGGAGCCAGCCCGGAGGCAGCGGCCCTGCACCTGCTGTGCCCGTCATTCTAGACGGACGCCAGGCTGCTCGGCAAGGGGGGGTCCAGCCCGTCCTGTTGTCTGACGTTTCCTGGGTGTGATGTCGGGGTTAGTCCCTGAATCCCACACCCTCCTGGGACGTGTCTGGGGACTGGGACAGCTGCGTCCCCATCTAGGGTGCTCGTAGGCTGGGCTGGGGCCTGTCTGGTGTTCCGACGGGGCTGGCAGCAAGCCTCTGTGTCTGTCCTGTGGGGACAGTGTCCCCCCAAAACTCACAGCCACCTGAGAACGTGACCTTATTTGGAAAAAGGGCGTTTTCGGATGGAGTCAGTTAAGATGAGGTCGTTACCCAGTGGCTGGTGTCTTTACGAGAAGGGGAAGTTTGGATGTGTGGAGATGGAGGCAGAGGCTGGAGCTTCGGGGCTACAGGCCAAGGACGCCCGGAGCCCCCAGGAGCTGGGAGGGGCAGGCGGGACCCTCCCCTGGAGCAGCCCTGCCCACCCACATGCATCTCAGACTTCTGGCCTCCAGGACTGCCAGTTCGTGGTCATTTGTCACGGGGCTCTGGACACGGGGGACACCTCATCCAGTGTCATCGTCCCTGTCCAGGGACCAGAGCACAGTCTGCTCGGTCTCCTGCAGTTGTCCCCCTTTTACGCCAGGGCGTGGAGATCCCAAAGGAGAGTCTGTGGCCTGGAGATAAGCTTCCTCCCCAGCGCGGCTCCACCCTGCAGGCCTGGCCTCCCTGATCTGGGCCAGCTGGAGCCACCCCAGGACCCTGTGGAGGGGGCGGAGCCACCTCTGACCCCCTCCTCCCAGACTCCCCGCCTCTGAATCAAGGTCTCCCTTGAGGATGTCAAAGAACAACAAAAACTCAAAGAGCAACAAAAACCACAGCTCCTTTGAAGCCCCGGCGGCTGTGGCTGGGATGTGGTGAGGGGAGCTCCCTCCCTCAGGAAGCAACACAAAGGGCTGCAGTGCGCAGCAGGCGGGGACGGAAACAGCCCCAGCGTCCCTGCAGGGTGAGGGATAAACACAATTCCCCTCTCTACGGTGGGGGTTGGGACGCAGCACCCCAAGATATGACCAGAATGTGCCTCCCCAGAATGTACTGCTTGGCGTATTTCAGGCTGATTATTCTGAGAAACTGCGGACACAGGACTAGCTCCGAAAAGATGTCCTTTTGGAAAAGAAATGCACATCTATAAAGTAAATCTACGTTAGCAAAACATCTGTACCAGGAAGACGGCTGCTCCAATTTTTCTTTCCTGGGAGACTTTTTTCCCCTTTCTCCCTTCCTCCCTTACTTCCTTCCTTCCTTCCTTTCAGAGGGGGTCTCGCACTGTCACCCAGGCTGGAGTGCAGTGGCATCATCACAGCTCAGTACAGCCTCCAACTCCTGGGCTCAAGCGATCCTCCTGCCTCAGCCTCCCGAGTAGCTGGGACTACAGGCATGCGCCACCATGCCCGGCTAATTTTTTCTATATATTTTTAGTTGTCCAATTAATTTCTTTCTATTTTTAGTAGAGACGGGGTCTCGCTCTTGCTCAGGCTGGTCTCGAACTCCTGAGCTCAAACAATCCGCCCACCTTGGCCTCCCAGAGTGCTAGGATTACAGGCGTGAGCCACCACGCCCGGCCAAATTTTTCTATTTTTAATAGAGATGGGGTGTCAGTGTGTTGCTCAGGCTGGTCTTGAGCTCCTGACCTCAATCGATCCACCCACCTCAGCCTCCAAAAGTACTGGGATTACAGGCATGAGCCACTTGGCCTAGCCATACATTTCAAATTTTTTTTTTAGAGATGGGGTCTTGCTATGTTGCCCAAGCTGGCCTCAAACTCCTGGCCTCAAGTGATCCTCCCACCTTGGCCTCCCAAAGCTCTGGGATTACAGGCATGAGACAGTGTGCTGAGCCTCTTTTTGTAATTCACACACAATAACTGTCCATATTCACGGGGCATGTGGTGATGTTTTGATACATATAAGATGAAGTGATCGTATCAAGGTGTTTGACATTCCGTCATCTCAAACAGTTATCATTTCTTTGTGTTGGGAACATTCAGTATCCTCCTTCCAGCTATTTGAAACTAAAATATTATTATGTGTTAGCTATAGTCATCCTACAGTGGTAGAACAATAGAACTTACTCCTGTCTGGCTGTAGTCTTTTTTCTTCTTCTTTTTTTTCTCACTTTAAATCAAAAGCTGGTATCTGGCTGTAATCTTGAATCATGTAACAAATCTCTCCCCATCCTTCTCTTTACCCCACCCTCCCCAGCCTCTAGTAGCCTCTGTTCTACTTTTCACTTCTATGAGATCAACCTTTTTAAACTTCCACACATGAGTAAGAGCTTGGGGAGGTTTAACTTCCTGTTCTAGCTTGTTTCACTTAACACAATGTGCTCTGGTCCCATCCACCTTGCTGCGAACCACAGGATTTCTTTTTTATGGCTGAGTAGTATTCCATTGTGTGTATATGCCGTGGTTTCTTTATCTATTCATCTGTCCTTGGACACTGAGGTTGACTTGGCTGTCGTGACACAGGCCACAGTGTGGATGAACCTTGAGGACGTCATGCTCAGTGAGAGACACCAGACACAGAAGGACACACAGCGTGAGACTCCGTTTATATGAAATGTCCAGAACAGGCAGAGCCACAGAGATGGGATGTGGATTTGTGGTCACCAGGGCTTGGGGAGGGGGTGGGGAGAGACCGCTGATGGGGACGGGGCTTCCTTTTGGGGTGATGGAACGTTCTGGAATTAGAGGTGGTGGTTGCACAATGTCGTGAACGCATTAAATAACACTGAACTGTTCATTTTAAATCGATAAATTGAATGGTATGTGAATTTCACCACAATTTTTAAGAGACTGAAAGCAGAAAAGTGCCCGGGAAATTAGAGTTGGGTTCCAGGTGCAGGCACGTAGGGAAGCCACCGCGGGCGATGCAGGGGTGACCGCCTTCCTGGGAAGCTCAGCCAGTAGCGGAGGGTGAAGAATCCACAACTTACTCTCGAGTGCTTCAGTCTCAACATTATAGATACACACGACGGATCGGGCACATGTCACATATGGACACTTATGGACCCAGAGGCGGGACACGCAGTTGTTTTCTGTACAATCCCTGACTTTTCTGCATGTTTGAAAATGCAGACGCTGAAACGTTGGGGAACAACGGGGGTGTCTGTGCCTGTGGGGCCGGGCTCTCGTCCTCCGCCCGCGGGAGTGGGCTTGGGAAATGCCGGTCAGCTCCGAGGGCCCAGCTCAGGCCTTTGTAAGAGCCTCAAACCTTCAGAAACTAGCAGAATGTCCTCTACCGCAGGGTCTCCCCCTGGGCGCTATTGACAGTTGGGGCCAGGTGGTTCTCTGGGCAGCGGCCGCCCTGGGCCCTGCAGGGTGCTGAGCAGCCTCCCCGCCTCCACCCACCCTATGCCAGGGGAGGTCACCCCCACTGGTGACAATCACAGAGGTGCCCAGACATTGCACAGCGTCCCCTCGGGCGAGACCCCTGCAGGAGAGGGGACATGGGGTGGGCACCTGCAGAGGGGGCCTCGGGGTGTGCACCTGTCCTGTCTCTTGACTTGACGCTGGTGACAGGGCTGAGCGCTGCCTGTGACAAGTGGTCAGGCCGTTCCCTGGTGACCTGGGAATGTTCTGTCTGCAGCTGATGCCCCCATAAAAAGTTAAAGATTAAAAAGGCACCCGCCCCTCCCAAAAACCTATCACCCCCAACCAGTCATGAGAAAAATATCAGCATCCTACAATAAATATCAGTGTGCTACAATAAATTTTGACTATGGCTGGGCGCGGTGGCTCACGCCTGCAATCCCAGCACTTGAGGAGGCTGAGGAGGGAGGATCGCTTCCTAGGGTGAGGCAGGAACATTCTTCCCCTTGGGCGACCTTTCGTCCCTTTAACTTCTTTGTTGTGTGCAGTAGAACTGTGCAAAAAACTGACTTTGGATGCAATTGTGGCGGGGCTTGAGGGAGTCTCCTGGGTCGACTGTCACGCCGGAGACCTTGGCAGGGGCTTGGGTTGCACACGTGTCTGCACGTGTTGGAACACAGCAAGGCACGCGCTTTGATTTGTGCATTTCGCTGTGTGTCAGAAAGAGAGAGAGAGAGAGAGAGAGAGAGAGAGAGAAAGAGAATGGGAACGCTACACAAATCCAAGGCCACCTAATCCCAGCACTGCGGGAAGCTGAGGGGGAGGATCGTTTGCGGCCAGCAGTTCAAGACCATCCTGGGCAACATAGTGAGACCCTGTGTCTACAAAAAAAATTAAAAACAAAAAATGAAAAGCATAGAGGTACCAGGCAACCCAGCAACTGCACTCCCAGGTCTGCAACCAAGGGGAAGGAAAACACACGTCCACACAGCAGCACAACTCATCATAGACACGATGTGTACACAGCCCGAGAGTCCATCACAGACAGATGGATGGACACACCCGGGTTGGTCCATCCACACGTGGAACATCACTCGGCTGTGAAAAGGGACGAGGCTCTGACACAGGCCACAGCGTGGAGGGACCTTAAGGACATCGTGCTCAGTGAGAGACGCCAGATAAAGAAGGACACAGTGTGAGACTCCGTTTATGTGAAGTGTCCAGAACAGGCAGATCCACAGAGACGGGACGTGGATGCGTGGGTATCAGGGGCGGGGGGAGGGATGAGGGGTGACTTCTAATAGGGACGGGGCTTCCTTTCGGGGTGATGAGAATGTTCTAAAATTGACTGTGGCGATGGTTGCACAGCTCTGTGAAAGTACGAAAGCCCAGTGAACTGCACATTTTAATTTATTTATTTACTTTTTGAGACACGGTCTCGCTCTGTCACCCAGGCTGCAGTACAGTGGCGTCATCACAGCTCACTGCAGCCTCCAACTCCTGGGCTGAAGGATCTTCCTGCCTCGGCCTCCCAGGTCTGAACTGCACACTTTAAATGGCTGAACTGCATGCAGTGCGGATGATACCTCAGTAAAGGCGTTACTGAAGAAGATGATGATTCCGGGGCTCGTGTTCAGTGTCTGCCCCCGGCTGGTGCGCAGTGGAACATGCTGGCGCTCGCAGAGTAGGAAGACGCCCCGCACGCCCCCTGCCGGCCGCCAATGCCGCCCCCGCTGACACCCCGGCTCCCCTGGCCCTGGAGCCCCTCCTGGGAGAAGTGTTGGGAGGTGCAACCTCTATTTTATAAGGGGGGAAACTGAGGCCAGCATGGGCAGAGGCAGGCTCAGAGACCAGTAGCTCAGCGGTTTCTCCATCAGGATTTATTGGTCCTCCAAGACACACCCAGTCCCCTCCTGCTCCCTCCCTTGACCCTCCCGGGAACCCTGGAGGGCAGGTCCTGCCCAGCTGCGTTGGGAGGGGGCAGGTCCCACCCAGTGGCGCATCAGGCTGGAGGCGGAGACTGCCAGTGGGAGTGGATGACCTTCTTGATCCAGGACACGTAGGGTGTCACAGTGGTGGCCACAGTGGGCTTGAAGACATCGGTGCAGACCTTGAAGCTGAAGGACAGGATTCCAGCCACCCAGCCTTTGCTGCACACCAGGGGCCCGCCAGAGTCACCCTACAGGGTAACCTGCAGGTCAGCCTCTGCACCCCCTGGAGGGGCAGCCCCCAGCCCAGCCTGTCACCCTTGGGGCTCGTCGAGACACTGGGGCCCCTCCCAGCCACACCCTCCCCATCCCTGCTCCCTTCCTGCTCTTTAAACGCTCTCTGCTCTTCCTCCCCACCCCAGGGCCTTTGCACAAGCCCTACTCTATGCCACGTCAACTTTGCTAGAGTCTGAACCACAGCTCTGCCACTTCCTGTGTGGCCTCGGGCAAGGTGCTTAACCTCTTTGTGCTGCAGTTGCTGCATCTGAGAAATGAGGCTAATGCTAGTACCACCCTTTGGGACTCCCCACCGTGGCTGTGGGCTGTTAGAAGTGGACAGCCGGGTCCTCCCACCAGGCCCTGTGCCTCCCCGTCCCCTCGCCCCTTCACCTTGCAGGGGGCTTTGTTCCTGTCTGCAGCCAGGCAGACCATGTAGGGGGTGAGGCTACCATGCCAGAATCGACTGTTGTTGCACATCCTGGAGTCTAGCACTCGGACGTCCAGCTCCTGCAGTGCCCGGGCCAGCTTCCCACCCTGGTGGGTCACCCCCCAGCCGGCCACGCTGCACCGAGCTCCTGCTGCCACCACCTGGCGACTTCTGGGCAAGCGCAGGGGCTGGACGGTCTTGCTGGGCTTCACTTTCCTGTCCAGCTACAAGGCACAGGGAGGGCTAGTGAGGGGGCTGCTGAAGGGGGGCTGGGAGGGGCAGTCAGCGAGGGGGAGGGGCAGTGGGGGTGAGGCTCTCGGTCCCCCCATCACTCTCCCCACCAGCACCTGAAGCAGTGCGAGGTCGTTCTCCAGGGCTGGCACAGGCCTGTAGTTGGGGTGCCGCACGGCCGCTCGGATGCGGAAGGCGAGGCTGGGGTGGCCCAGGGTGTGCAGCCCCAGCACCAGCCTCAGCCTCAGCAGCTCTGGCCTGCGGGCAGCGGGGGGTCAGGCACGGTCTGTCCTTCCCTGTGTCTTCCCAACGCCCCCCAGGAAGCCCTCTCTGCTCGCTTGCCCCTGCCCCAGACTTCTGCCCCAGGGCTGTGTCCGCACATGCTGACCCCCAGGCCAGGACCAGCGATTCCCTCAACTACGGCGATTTGTCCAGAGGTCGGCACGCGCCAGCCCTCCTAACCTTGCCCAGACAACAGAGCACCAAGCCCTCTCAGGCAGGCCTGAGAGGTCCGCCCTTGCCACCACGAGGGAGCCTTCCTGATGATGAAAGAACTCGGCCAACAGGAAGGCGGCACAGCCAGGAGACAGGTGGGCTCCCGGGCTCTTCACGTGCGCGCCTGGATCGAGCCACACCCGAAGCGAGATCCCTTCAGTTACATGAGCCGACGGATGCCCTTGGTTACTTCGACCAGTCTGCTCTGGGGTCTCTCCTGCTGCCAGTCCAGAGGTAGGGCAGCTCCAGGATGGGCTTATCAGTGGCTTCTCGAAGGGGCCAGGTTTGTGTTGGCTGTTGCCCTGGGAGGCCAGCTGTATCCTCATAGCCACAGGTGGCAAACGCATCCCTAAATGTCACAGCGGCCCCACTTGGTTCCCCTTAGAAGGAGCCAGCCCTTCCTGTGTCTCTTGCAGAAGGTAAACCTTCCCCAGGGATCCCCACGGTCATCAGTGAGGGGCAAGTGGCCCCCATGGCCGCAGTAAATCCCGCAGAACCCAGCCCCCGGTGAGAGTGGGAACCATGCCATAGGTTCTCGGGACCCCTGGGGTGACGGAGGGCAGGGTGACTCACCTCGTGCTCAGGCAGTGGGCAGCTGTCAACACCCACTGTGGGTGCACGAGGACGCCCCCGCACTTGTGGGAGCCGTCTTTCTGCAGTGAGGCCATGTATGGGCGGGAGTGGGGCGCAGCCTCCTTACCCCCGATGATCTGGGCCCCAAATGTGCTGCCTACTGGGGAGGGGGACAGAGAGCCTGGTTAGGGCTGGGTGTCCCCCACCCCCACCATGGTCTTCCTTCTGCAGCTCAGAGGCCCTGGACCCCAACTTGCCATCCTAATAAAGTCCCCAGTGTTCCTTGAAACTTTAAGGTTGGCATGTGGGGTCTCCCTGGATCCCTGCTGTCCCTTGACCCTGGGTCCCAGCAAATGACCCTCCCTCCTCTCTCCCCCACCCCCACCCCAGGCCCCACCGGGCACCACAGCCCAGACTCTACTCCGCAGCCAGGGGAGTTGTTTAAAATGTAAATCAGCCAAGAAACCGACCCTCACACTCTGTGGGTGGGGGTGTAAGGGGGCACAGCCACTGCGGGGGTTCCCCAAATGTTAAATGTAGTCCACAGTCACTGTATGATGCGGGAATTCCACTCTGGTACACACCCAAGAGCAAGGCAAACATCTCCACACAGAGACTCACACACCGATGTCCACAGCGGCATGACTCACAATAATCAGCAAAGGGTGGAAAAAACCCGACGTCCATCCACGCGAGTGGATAAACAAAGTGTGGTCCATCCACGCACTGGAGTATCACTCAGCCACGAAAAGGGACGAGCCTCTAACACAGGCCACGGTGTGGATGGACCTTGAGGACATTGTGCTCAGTGAGAGGCGCCAGACACAGAAGGACACAGTGTGACTCCATTTATGTGAAATGTCCAGAACAGGCAGATCCACAGAGATGGGACGTGGATTCGTGGTCACCAGGGGCTGGGGAGGAGGATGGGGAGTGACTGCCAATGGGGATGGCTTCCTTTTGGGTGGCGAGAATGTTCTGGAACATGGGCTGGGTGCGGTGGCTCACACCTGTAATCCCAGCACTCTGGGAGGCTGAGGTGGGAGGATCACTTGAGGTCAGGAGTTTGAGACCAGCCTGAACAAGAGCAAGACCTCATCTCTACTAAAGATAGAAAAAATTAGCCCGGTGTGGTGGTGCCTGTAGTCCCAGCTACTTGGGAGGCTAAGGCAGGAGGATCGCTTGAGCCCAGGAGGTGGAGGTTGCTGTGAGCTAGGCTGACACTGTGGCACTCTACTCAGGCCAACAGAGTGAGACTCTGTCTCAAAAAAAAAAAAAAAAATCCAGACTCCCCACAACCTCCAAGGCGCACATGGCCTGGTGGCCTCCTTCCCTCTCCTCACTCCGCCCCAGGGCCTTTACATGTGCTGCGGGCTGCTGCAGAGCCCTTCCCCTAGACATTCCTGAGCCTGACCTCCTACTCAGAATCTGTTCAACCACCTCTCACAGCCTCTGCCCCTCCTCTGCTCCGTTTTCTTCCCAGCACTGCCCCTGATCCGGCCCCCAGGCGGCATCGCACACAGACTCGCCCTGTTGGCTCTCCACACAGTCCGCCCGCAGCACCAGGGCAGGCCCAGGCCTGTCGTGCTTAGAACGGGCCTAGAGCACTGCAGGCTCAGCAAACCCGGGCAGATGGACAGGAGGATGAGGGGCATGGCTGGGCCCCTACGTGTGCCCATCTTCTCGGGTCCCCGATCCCTCGGGAGCCACTCTCACCCAGCCCACCCAGAATCCCGGACGTCCCCATCCCAGCCCTGCCACTCCCAGCGCATCCTGCTGGGAGGACGGATGAGAGAGCAGGTAGACAGCCCAGGCGGGCAGCCCGCGTCTTCCCCACGTCCTGGGACGTCCGGGGAGCTCAGGCAGGATGCCCTCTGGTCTCAGGGTCGCCCCTCACGACAGTGACAAAATGACAACTCACCTATTTCCCCATCTTCTGCTTTCACACCCAGGATGCTGGCATCTGTGGACCCCCCGAGTGCTCCTGGCCTCAGTTTCCCCCATGGTCCAGCTCCCACTCACCTGCACACAGGGTCCCGAGGGCCAGGGCTAGCAGTGCGCACTGGCGGGCCTCCATCCTACCACGGGCACAAGGCACAGGGTGGGCAGCGCGGCCCACCCCCGCCGGTGCTTCCTGTGGGGGAGGCAGCTCGCAGCTCCACCCCACGGCTTTCTCACCCACACACGTTTTCAAAAGTGGTTCTGAAAGATAACGCTTCAGATAAAACCACGTGACCATGATCACACCTGAAAATGTAACAAAAATTATCACCTAATATGCAGTGTTCAGATCCTCGTGTTGTACATATTTCGTGTGGTTTCAGTGTAATTGTCTTTTTACCCCTTTCTCTTATTGTGACAAAATACAGATAAAAGTCCCTGTCTTAACCATTTGTAAGTGCACAGCTCAGCCGCACTAAGTACACGCATGTGATTGTGAAACCATCACCACCTTCCGTCTCTAGAACTTTCTCATCTTTCTAAACTAACACTCTGTCCCCATAAAACACTCGCTCCCCTCCCTCTCCCCGGCCCCTGGCACCCACCATCCTACTTCCTGTCTCTGTGGATCCGATGACCCCAGGGACCTCCTGTGAGTGGAGTCACACAGGATGTGTCCTTCTGTGTCTGGCGTCTCTCACTGAGCACGATGTCCTCAAGGTCCCTCACGCTGGGCTGTGTTACAGCCTCGTCCCTTTTCACGGCTGAGTGATATTCCGTGTGTGGATGGCCCACATTTGTCCATTCTTCAGCTGATGGGTGACTGGGCTGTTTCTAGTGTTTGGTTATCATGAGTGAAGATGCTGTGGGCACTTGGGGGTCTCGGCAGGCTCCGTACATGGAGTGTGATCGGCTGGTGATGTCTGCCCTGGGCAGGTGTCCACAAGCTCTGGGGGGCTCTCCCCAGGCTCCACCCCCTCCTCATGCCACATGACCAGTGTGCCCCACGCCCATCGCAGGGTTGGGGTGGAAGAGGACCCGACTTGAGCTGGCTCCATGAAAACCAAGGCTCAGATTTCCCAAACTTTTCTAAAGAAGTCCTCACGCTCCACTGGACTTGGAGCCGGAAGGATGTCAGTCTGGGGGCGCTCCCAGGGAGAGAGGAGCCCACCTGAGAATAAGGCCCACACAGAAAGTGGAGCTGGATGGTGTGTTAGCTTCCTCTTGCTGCTATAGCAAAGTATTACATATATGGTGACCTAACCTTACTCTCTCACAGTTCTGGAGGTCAGAAGTTGGTGGCCAGCCTCACTGGGCTAAAATCAAGGTGTGGCAGGGCCAGTCCCTCCTGGGGGCTCCAGGGGAGGACCCGTCTCCTGCCTTTCCCAGCGTCTAGCGGCCACCTGCGTTCCTTAGCTCGGGGCCCTTCCTCCCCCTTCAGAGCCAGCAGCACAGTGTCTTCCAGTCTCTCCCGCCCCCTCGTGGGAGGACCCTGTGCTGTCACTGGGTCCCCGGGTCATCCAGGGTGACCTCCTGTCTCATAGGTCCTCAACTCAACCCCATCTGCACAGTCTCTTCTGCCAATAAGGTAACCTGTTCACACATTCCCGGGAGTAGGCTGTGGACATCTTTGAGGGAGCTGTTATTCTGTTGACCACAGCTGTGGGGAGACCGAGTCTGGACAGAGCCAGTGCTTGGATCAGCTATGCCTGAAATCCTCCCCTGGCCTGTCGGTCACGGAATGCAATAAAATTCCAGCTTGCTCATGCTGGTTTGCATTGGGCCCTGTCACTTGCAGTTGGAAGGGTCCAACGTAAATTGCATAAATTACAGAAGGTTGGAAAAACTCATCACAAAAGGCGCCGAACTCACCCGCTGTGCACCGGGGGCTCTGGAGAAAGCTGCACCCGTTCAGAGGATGGCTCACGTCCTGCAGTCACACTCCGAAGTTTCGTCTTCATTCAGAGGGTGAGGCCAGGGCTGAGCTTAAGCGACACTAACTCCACAGTGTGTTCGTGTTCCACCTCCTTCAATCCTAAACACCCCAGCAGGCAGTTCCATCAGTATCGAGGTGCCCACATTTAGCAACCAAAAATGGGGTGCCCAGTTAGATCTGAATTTCAGATAGACAACAGTTTTTTACTATGCGTCCCAAATACGGCACAGGAAATACGCAGAGTAAGTCATTTGTTGTCTATCTGAAATTCAACTTAGTAGCCAACCATAGTCATTGCCCGCCCTCTGCAGCTTGGAACACTGACGTTGAGTCGAGGACACCTGCCCACAGCTAGCAAGTCCCAGGGTTCCCGCCTGGCTCTGGATGGGGGAGTCAGCTCTGTGTCCCAAAGGTCCGTTGGGAGTCATGTGGGGCATAGTCTGAGGGGAGGGGGAGGCCAGAGTGGTGGTTTTACATCCTGGCCACCGGCCCTTCCAGGGGCACCACTTGAGAGGTGAGGCCTGCGTCCCCTCCTTGAATCTGGGTGGAAACCGTGTGGCCTGAGGCTGGTCGGAAATGGCCCAGCTCCTGGCCCCTCACTTGGAGCCTGACCAGCCCACGACACCCAGAAGCCCAAGCGCCATGGGGAGGCCACGTGGGGGTGCTCCGGCCAGCAGCCATGCGGAGCCCAGTCTGGGAGTGTCCCCAGCCCAGGAGCCCAACGCCTCCTGTGACTTCAGCACCCCGGGGTCTGGGTCACTCCAGCGGAGTGAGACAAGCCCCCACTGGGCCCAACTAGCTCCCGACCTGCAGGAGCCACGAGGCAGCTGTGGGAACAAGGAGAAGAGGCCCTAGGGAGAGCGGGTGGGTGGGCAAACTTCTGCAAAGGGCCAAACACTGTCGCAGCGGCTCAGTTCTGCCCTTGGGACAGCATGTGAAGCAACAGTGTGGCTGTGCCGACAAACTTTACACACGACATGGGCACCCTGAATCTTGCTCTGCCTGCTGAGTTGTTGCTGCTGTCGCGGCGACTGAGGGAGCTGACGCCTGCTGAGCGCTTGGAAGGGCTCCGGATGCAGGGGCCTGGGACCCCTCAGATGCTGTGAGGGCTGGGACGTCACTGAGCTCCTTATTCAGAGAGACACAGAGTGGCTGGCAATGGGGAAGGAGGCAGCGGAGGGCACGTGGCCATCCAGGCGAGACTGGCCGGGCCAGGGCCCTCTGCGTGTAGGAAAAGCCAGCAGTGGATGTTGGATGCTGCGGTGTAGCCAGGACCTGGGAAGAGAGCATGTGGCTCTCTCGGCACTGCCCGCCCCACCCCATCCCCACCCAAATGTAGCCCAAGGTCTTGTGGCCGCGTGACGGCCGGGTCCTGGTGTACAACAACCAGCCTGTGGGCAACTGGAGGCCTCCAGGCTGATGGGTGTGGGCTTCCTTGGAAGCCCGGAGGCGAAGAGCCGAATCCTGGGGGGAACCTGGTCCTGATGGCACCAGGATCCGAAGTCCAGCCATTCCTGGACTTTCAGCTGCACAAAACAAGGCCACAGACCGTGTGCACCCAGGGCTGTGGCAACCCCAGCCTGGATAGGCATGCAGCCGAGGCCAGGGGTCATTTCCGCCCCAGGAACCCCGGGCCACAAGAACTAGTCCACAGCCGCAGTTCACTCAACACGTGCAAAGCAAACCAGCTGCCTCCTGCTCAGACCCCGCAGATCTGAGGATGTGGTCCCTTCCTCAAACGCACTGGCCACCCTGCCCCAAGGCTGGGCACCAGCAACACTTGGTCACACGTGGACCTCCTGGCTGCCTCTCCCTCCCAAGGAGAGGTTCTGTCTTCTCATAAAGTAGTTTTATTTAGATTTCAAACAAATCAAAGCAGAGAGAAGAGGCAGCCACAGCTAATCCGTCCACTCGTGAGCTGGGAAACACACCAAGTCTCTGGCTCCAGGCCATGGAGCTGCCTGGCCCCCAGGCCCTCAGTGGCAGCGAGGAGCTGGCGCCCACACGTTCCCATCTGTGGCTCCACGTGGCTCCTCTGGGCTCTGGCCAGTGCCCGGAGTCAGGTCGTCCAAGCAGCAGTCAGGGCCACACTGCCCTCCCGAGGTGAGACGGCGGCCACAGCCAGCCCGGGGTCCCCGAGCAAGGCAGGCAGCCCCTCTTCTCTGAAGCAGAGGAAAACCCAGAACAAATACAGGGAAGGAAAAAAGACCTAAACTGAAAGAACCAGAGGGGCGGGAACCAACACAACACCTCCCGTGAGGTAGAGTCTGCCACCTAAGCCCATTCGGTCCAGTCCCAGTGAGGTAAAACTCTGTCAGTTTATTTCGGCAGGGCGCGCGCTGTCAGGACCCCTCGTTGCCAGAGTCATCCTCGTCGTCCCCGAAGCAGCTATCTGCCTCCTCCCCGTCACCATCCTCGTAGTAGTCATCGTAGAAGAGGTCTGAGCCCTCGTCGGGCGCGGGCGCCTTGGTCTTCACGCAGTACTCGGCTAGCGTGGTGGGCACCTTCACACCGTCACGCTCCGCGTCCAGCTTGGTCCCCAGGACCTGCTTCCTGGGGGGACAGGGCAGGTGAGGGCGCCACTCACACCCACCCCACCCCACCCCTGGCACGCTCATGCCCAACACCCAGGGCCCTCTTAACAGGACAGCCTAACACCCTGCCACGGTGGGAACCTGGGAGGAGGACTCAGTGGAGGCAAGGAGCCCAGGCAGGGACGCTGGAGGCGGGGGATGGGGGTGGGGAGAGACTGAGCCACACCTGCCCCCGCCCCACACGCAGGAGCAGGGAAGGCAGCTCAGGGCCTTTGAGGGCAGAGAAGGCCAAGGGCAAGGTGGGAAGCCGCCAGGCACTCGTTAGGATTTTAAGATCTAGTTGTGCTAGGTGGCCTGCGCCTCTGGGAGGAAGGGAGGCCGAGTCAGCACAAACGTCTGGAGGGCACCATGCCCTGAAGGCCCTAAAAAGGGCCTGTCCCCAACTCCACCTCCAGGATGTGTCACGAACACCCCAGTGCCAGCACAGCAGGGTGAGGCTGCCAGGCCGTGCCCACCAGGGACACGTGCACCACGCCAGGCTGAATCACTGCTGCCAGCTGTGCTCAATGCACCGGCTTGACAGGAACGAGAACGAGGCCACAGCCTCAGGGACAGGGCTCAGGGTCCTGACCTGGCCAGGAGGTGCGGCCCTCGGGTGTGCACAGCCACTCGCCTGCACAGCAAGGCCCTGGGGCGGGGACGGACAGACGGACACCGACCCTAGCCCGGCAGCTTCTTGTGAGGAACCAAGTGGGGGTGCTCAGCAACAGGGCGCCCACAAGAGAGGCTGCCTCCAGCCTCTGGGGGGCATCCATGCCAGAGCACATGCACAAGCCGGTTCCTCTGGGCTTTCCAGATGTCTGTCCCCAGCCGGGATAACCTCTGATCACGCCAGCGGCACCGTCCGATACTGGGCTCCTGACCCAGCCAGGCCCCAACAGAACTGAGCATGACGCACAGGCTGCTTTGAAGTCAAAACACGCACTCACGGACTCGAAAACAGGCAGAAAGCAGGACCCCAGCCTTCCGCGTGGGACATGTGAGCTGGCCCACAGGGAGTTTTGAGGGATAAAAATAGTCTGGCTCAAAATAGAAGTACCATATGACCTGGCAATGCCACTGCTGGGTATACGTCCAAAAGGAAGGAAATCAGTGTATGGAAAAGGTAACTGCGTCCATGTTCACTGTAGCACTGCTCACAACAGCCACGACTGGAGGCAACCTACGTGTCCACCAACGGGCGAGGATAAAGAAAACGTGCACATGTACACGATGGAATACTACACAGCTATAAACAAAAACGAAACCCTGCCATTTGCAACGTTATGTTAAGTGAAATAAGCCAGGCACAGAAAGACAAATCTCACATGTCCATCCCCCGCCCCCTCCCCGCACATGTGGGAGTTAAATATTAAAACCACTGACGTCATGGAGACAGAGTAGAATGACGGTTACCAGAGGCTGGGAAGGGTGGTGGGGAGGGGGGATAAGGTGGGGATGGTTAATGGGTGCAAATCTATAGAGTGAACGCTATTTGACAGCACCACGAAGTGGCAGTCAACAAGCCAGGGGTGTATTTTAAAATAGCTAAGAGGGGAATCAGAATGTTCCCAACACGCAGAAACGACACACACTTGAGGTGGTGGGTGTCCCAGTGACTCCGACCTGTTACACAGCGTATGCCTGTATCAAAAACATCACAGGCACCCTATAAAAACACAGCACTATTACGTACCTGTGATAATTTAAAAAAATAGTCTGGCTTTTGTTTCTGCACTGGGATCTTGGGGGTGAGGGATGCAGCCTGTGAGGGCATCTGCTCAGCAAGGGTGGAGGGGTTGGCAGGCATGGGCACAGCACTGCCTGAGACTGCCTGGCACCAGGACGCTGCCCAGGACGACATGAGGACGCTGGCAGAGCTGGCGAGGCCACTGCGTCTGCTCACGGGTCCCCCCTCGGGGTCTGGGCAGGGGAAAGGTACACAGATTATGTGAGCAACATTTTATTTTTTAGTTGTTTGAGACAGGGTCCTGCTCCGTTGTCAAGGCTGGAGTGTCGTGGTGTCATCATAGCTCACACTGCAGACTCCAACTCCTGGGCTCAAGGGATCCTCCTGTGTCAGCCTCCCGAGTAGCTGGGACTACAGGTGCTACTACCCCTGGCTAATTTTTCTATTTTTAGTAGAGACCATGTCTTGCTCTTGCTCAGGCTGGTTTCAAACTCCTGACCTCAAGTGATCCTCCTGCCTGGCCTCCCAGAGTGCTAGGATCACAGGCGTGAGCCACCATGTGCAATATTTTAAAAGTTGTTTTTAAAATTCTGCTTATGTGAAATACCACAGAACAACCAACAAAGATAGGTGAGACCTAAATGAGGAAACTACGTGCATGATTTCACTCAGAGAAAAGGAAATCAAAACAGCAAGGGATACTATGTAACAGGAAGAGCAGAACTGTAGGTGTCAATCCCCCCAGACAAAGCCTGTGCCTTTGTCTCTGTGATCCCAGCACTAGCAGGGACACACGTACAAACCACAAATGCCCAGGATGTTGAGCCGTGGGGCTCCAGGAAATGAAGCCCACCTAACAGGGAAAGGTGCGGGTGGGCCACACATGCAGCCCCCAGATAGAGCAGGAGCAGCCACCACAGCAGGCCCCAGTCCGTGGGGCACAGTGAGCCCAGTGGCTGCGGCAGGTGTAGCTGCTGCTCTGCCCACGTGAAGGGCTGTGCGACTGATGAACTCACCAAATGTAAACACCACCATGCCCTGACTAGAAGGTCAGGCATGAGGAAGCATTTATGGCACACACCCACTTTTTGATAAATACATACACACATATAAATTGCAAAAAGCCTGGAAAGCGATACCAAAACATCCACCCCTAGGTATTAGGATTAAAAGGCTTTCATTTCTATTTGTACTTAAATAATTTTCTTTCTTTCTTTTTTTTTTTGAGACAGTCTTGCTCTGTCACCCAGGCTGGAGTGCAATGGTGTCATCACAGCTCACTGCAGCCTCCAACTCCTGGGCTCAAGCAATCCTCCTGCCTCAGCCTCCAAAAGTGCTGGGATCACAGGAGTGATCCACTGCACCTGGCCCTTAAAATAATTTTCTATCATGAACACGTTAATTTCTCGACAAAGTGCTGTCCTTGCAGCTTTGTGTGTGTTTGAGCTGCAGTCCCCAAACCCCTGGCCCTGGCCTGTTAGGAATCAGGCCGCACAGGAGCTGAGCAGCACGCAAACCGGCAAGAGAAGCTTCGTCTGTACTTACAGCAGCTCCGCGTCCCTCGTGCCACCACCTGAGCCCTGCCTCCTGCCAGATCAGCGGCAGCATTAGATTCTGCGTTGTGGTGAGCTGTGTAACTATTTCATTATACATGAGAATGCAATAATAATAGAAGCGCACAACAAATAGAATGCACTTGAATCACCCCAAAACCACCTCCCCCGACATCTGTGGAAAAACTGTCTTCCATGAAAGTGGTCCCTGATGCCAAGAAGGTTGGGGACGCTGTGTTTGAGGCCCGGCGTGCAGAGTTCCCACCCTGCAGCAGGAGCCCCCACTGCCCCAGGGTGTCCCACTCTTCTCAAACCACCACTCGCCTACACCCCAGACGCCCTGTTAACAGGACCCGCACCAGCAGTCCCTTCTGCCTGGTGGCGTCCACACACCCCCCTCCATGTGGGCCAGCCACAGTCTGCTCAACCTTCACCTACTGATATGTATTTGGGGTGTTGCCTGTTTCTGGAAAACGAGGCCACTGTGAACCCTTCTGTGCCTAAAGGTGGGGACACGTGCCTCCATCTCTCTCAGTTCAACACTCAGGGATGGAATGGCTGGGCCCCCAGGCAGGTGCGTGCCTAACTTTTTATTTATTTTGTTAAAACGTAAATGACAAACTGAAAAAGCATTTGGAAAAAAAAAACAAGTAAAGGGTTAAGTTTGTCATAAAACGGGTCAGTAAGCCGCAGCTGAAAGTGACAATGGACAAAGGACACAGCATCTCAGAGTGCGAGAGAACAGGACAGGGATGGGCCAGGGGCTGGGGCACGCACCGACCCCCAGTCCGGGCCTGGAGCAAAGTCCTGCCCATTTCCAAGGGGGCCCCTTTCCTTTCCCCTTGCCCACCCACGTGTTCACTCGGGGAGAAACCGGAAACAACTCAAATTGAAACAAGGGGAAGGGCTAACTCTGGAAATCCATAAACAAGGCTCTGCTTTTATAACCCAGAAAAGAGTATTTTCCTGCCTTTGGAAAATGATCCTAAATTTCAAAATCACAAACATAAGAGATGTTTAGGCAGCAAACTATTAAAACGTGTTTATGTTCACGACAGCAAGTTACCAAGACAGTGTGTGATGCATGATCTCAACGATACCCCAAACCGAGGCTGACTGACAAAGCCACGGAGCCGGTGGCCCCCGCACAGCCGGACACAGACTTCTGGTTTACAGGGGACAGGCACCACCACAGTACAAGGACCAAAACATAAACCAGGGAGAGGAGCTGGGCGGGGGCGAGGAGGGGCACACAGCACACCGGGAGGGCCAGGCACGTCTGGCGTCTAGTTAGGAAGCAAAACATGGTGGCAGAGCCTTGCTGGCAGCTGGCGGGCAGTGGGCGCTTGCTCCTACTCTACACCATTGCTGGTATGTGGATACACACGTGTGTGCACATCATACACACCACACCTGTGCAGGACACGTCCCGTTACGTGTATTTGCTTATCTCTTAGACACAGGGTCTTGCTGTGCCAGGCTGGAGCGCAGCGGTGCCATCGCAGCTCACTGCAGCCTCCAACTCCTGGGCTCAAGGGATCCTCTCACCTCAGTCTCCTGAGTAGTTCGGACTAGGGGCACGTGCCACCACCACACCTGGTTACGTTTATATTATGCTATTGTATGAATGGAAAATTTCATAATGCAAAAAAGAAAAAAAACAACCAATTTTCTAAAAAAAGAAGAGACCAGAAGCTGGGCTTGAACCCGGCTGGACCCTTCCCCGCCGTGGGCTTGGCTTCCCCGTGAGCAGACGTGGCCCCATAAAGAGACAGCACTCAGGAAGCCCCTCTGGGCCGGGCCTGTTGTGCCGCAGCAGCGGCAGGGAGCGGCGGGTGGCCGGCTTGCGCCCTGTGCAGCAGTCTGTCTGCAGGGAGCCCGCCTGCCCTCACCGGATGATGTCTGTGTACTCCCGGTCCTTCCCTTTGCTCTCTTTCCACTTCCTGTACATCACTGAGGCGTCCACGTTGGCTGGCGAGAAGGTGTTGGGCTCGTTCAGGAGGGAGATCACGCTCAGGAGGATGGTCCTGGGGAGAGACTGAGTCAGGCATGGAAGGCCCACGTAGGCTCTTCCTCGGCTGCACCACTCAGCTCGCATCCAACGTCGCAAATAGGACCCAGGAAGCCAAACACGGCCCAGGGCACTCGAGCCTCCGGCTTCTCGCAGGCCCTGAGAGGCACCATGGACTTGTGGATGTGGCCAGGAGCACTGTCACCCCCATCACCACCAGATGATGTCTGCCTGGCCTTCTCACAGCCTCTGCTTGTATTCCAGGCCCCCAGGACTGTAGGAGCTAGAGCAGAGAGCGGCTGAGCTCCGGCCAGACCTATGCTGGCCTCCCCCCAACCTTTGACTGCTGTGCCAAGACCAGTGGGGGCGGCCAGCCCAGACCAGCTCCTTCATACCCAGGTGCTGCCCTCATCCCCTGCACATCCGGCCTGGGCTAGACTTGAGGCCGGACAGGCAACAATGCAAGGTGGCTGCGCCCAGGACCTAGCTGTGGGCAGCACACGTGGTGTGAAGGAGCCCATTCCTGGAGACAGGGCCAGGAGGGAGGGACACCCCAGGATGAGGTGGTGGGGCTGGCCCCAGGGGTCCTGGGCACCCTACTGGGCAAACACCACAGTGGGGCAGGTCTCCCCACCCGGAAGCAGGGATCCCAGCCTACCTGACATTCTGGGTGGGGTTCCACCGCTCCGAGGGCAGTTCCCCACTCTGGGGGTCGTCGACTGGGGGGTGGAGGATGGAGATGCACACATCCCCTGTCTGTGCGAGAGCGGAACAGGTCAGCACTGGCCTCTAGGCTCCTGTGACAGCTTCCCCCACACCCAGTTCCCACTCGCCCAGGTCTGCAGACGAAGACCCCAGGCCATGGGGGGAGGCCAGCTCACCTCATAGATGTTAGGGTGCCACATCTTGGTCAGGAACCGAAAGGCTGGCGGGGAGTAAGGGTAGTCGATGGGGAACTTGAGGCGTGCCTGTGGTGGGGTGGGCAGAAAACAGGGAGCCTCAGCTGGAGTCTGCCCCCTCCCCTGCCAGGGCCCCGTTTCACAGGATGACCTGGGCTGATCATTCTCTGAGTGCTGGCGTTTGGGTGAGAGAGATGCCCCATCCTGGCCAAGGCAGGGACGGGTCTGGGGTCAGGTCCACGACAGGCTGCCTCAGGCCTTTTTGGAGTCACTGGAGCTGATCCCAGCCCCTAGCAGTCCAGGTGGCCAGGGGCTGGGCCAGCAGAGCTGCCAGGAAACAAGGCACTGCTGCTGGAGCAGCTCCGAGCCTCTGGCAGCCCAGGCTAGGTGTGTGGGACCGAGGTGGCAAGCACGCCCCAGAAGTTAGCTGAACGGACTAGCAGGGGCTCCACCTCTGGGGCTGCAGCGTCCCAGTTGTGGGGAGGGTTAGAAGAGATATGTGCTCACTCAGCAAACACTTTACACACCTGCCGTCAGCCAGGCCCTGGGAGGAGATGAGTCAGCATGGGCTGTCTGCCCTTAGGTGTCTGGTCTTAGAGGGGTCAGGCAGGCAGACCGACAGGTCACAGAAGCATGGCAGGACCTGTTCCATATCAGCACCTCCCCTGGCGGCTGCCCAGGCCCTGGGGGCTCAGGGCTTCGGGCCAAGGGCTGTCACAATCTGAGCCACTTGCCCAGGTGACAAAGCTGCTCGACCTCTGGCCTGGGCTGTGATACCTGCCCACTGCCCTCCTGGGCTGTCAGCAGGTAAACAAGGAAAACTCGGAGAGCCCCAGTGTCAGGCACTGGGGGTTTGGCCCAGAGGTCCTGGTGGTGCTTTGAGCTCCAAAGGGCTGAGGCTGGGGCCGCCTTTGCTGCAGTCTCCTAAAGGCTGATCTTTGGAGAAGCCCCTCCTGGGCGGAGATGGCACTCAGGGGACATGCTTCTGTTTGAGGGTGAACGCACTAAGGCCCTGGGAGGCAAGTAACTTGCCCGTGACCACAGAGCAAGCCTGAAACTTGGGTCTCAGTACCTGCCCACAAGTTCCCTGAGCCTAGTGCTGGGTTCTAAGCAGAGGTCTTTGAGAACAGCCAAGGTCTCAACAGCAGAGCAGGGAGACGTGGCCTCAGCTGCACCGAGTCCCACCACATCTCTTGTTTTAAGCAGCCCAGAGATGCCTTTCATTGCTGAGCACACTGACGCTCAGAGGACAGCATCTTGCCCGAGGGCACAGAGCGAGCAAGCTGTGGAGAGGGTCTCTGAGGCACCCCCTGTTTAGCACACAGCACTGCTCCCTCGGCTCACAGAGGAGAAATGAGGGAGGCCTGGCTGCCAGAGCAAGGCCTGAAGAAGTGGCTGGGAAGCAGCAGTGGCCCCAGGCACTTCACAGTCCTGTGTTTCTACACCTTTCTCCCCACCCAACCACACTCGGATCAGGCAGAGCCACCCTGGGTCCCATGGTGCCTTCAGAGGAGAGTGCAGAACCTGCCGCACATGTGGCTGAGGTCTGGCAGGCCCCCCATGCTGTTCTCCTCCAGGAAGATGGGATTATCCCCTCATGCCAGCCCAGAGAGCTCTGCCCACATCCCCTGGAACTGGTTGCAGGAGCAGGAGCTAGAAATCTGGCCTCTTTCCTTCCCGACCAGCAGCCTCCTTTAGAGGCCTGGCCTCGTGGTGGGGCTCAGTCACCCCCGCTCTGAGCAGAGCCCAATCCTCACAGCTGCTCCCCCAAGCAGACAAAAGGGGCCGGAGGTGGGGCAGCTTAAACTATGTGACAACCTAGAAGACTTCTCAGCCCGAGCCCCATTTCCTGCCTGGGGAGGCAGGGTTCCCAGATGCAGGACCCAAGGCTGCCCCATCCCACTCCAGGCTGTAACCCAGAATCGGCCCCCCAGACCAGGCTGCTGACCTCACAGCCACTGAGCAGGCGAGGCTCAAACATTAGCCCAGAGCGCAAACAGACATCTGTCCAGGCAGCATCACCCCCCTCGGCCCCACCGCTGAAGCCTGCCCTGGCTGTGGTTTCTGCTGCCACCCAGCCTTCCAGCCAAGGCACAAGCAGGCTGTGCCCGGGCTCTTGGCAAGTGGTGACAGCAGCAGACTCCTGCATGGGGGCTGGCTCCCCATCTCACACGCAGGGAGACCGCTCGTCTTGTCCTTCTGGCCCCAAGAACGTCCTGTGTCTCTTAGAGGAGTCTTCGGCTATGGCTGCGCTCAGATGGCGAGATCGAGAAAACTGCCCTGGTTTTGGCCTAAATCCTTTCCACTCTAGACAGAGAGAGTCTCCCTGCTCCCAACAACTACTAAAACAAGGAACTGCTGGGAAAGAAATCACCAGAGCACAGAAGAATCGGCCCAGAACCCGCGATTTGGGTCCCAAGAAGCCACCTGCTCAGTGGAATCTAAGAAAGGCCAGCTGGGGTGAGAGGAGCCCCGAGCTTTGGAGGTCGGGGTCCAGGACGCTAGGAGCGGCCTGGGGGGTGGCTCCAGGGAGCAGGGTAGGAGGGATCGCCCCTCCCTCACCATTCTCTGGAGAACAGGTTACATAAAACTGCGGATGAGGCCGGAGTGCCTGGCCGGCTGCTATCGGCAAGAGTGGCGGCTTTCCAAGCAGGTCGCGGCTGCCAAGGCCTCATCCGGGCCTTTGTTGGAACCCGAGCAAGTGGCCGCGCCAGCCACCCCTGGCTGGCCTCCCTCCCTTCCCCACCGGCCCTGAGCTCCCCAACAATAGCAACTCGCCAGTTCTGGGGAGGCCTCTTTGTCTCTTCCAGGGAGGGGGCGGGGAAGCAGCTGAAAGGCTGGGGTTTGCCCCGGCTCTCCCTTCCCCTCTCCCGCCCGGCCGGGCGAGGGAGGGGCGGCGGCCCCAGCCCTCCCGGGGGCGAGGTAAGCAAGAGCTCCACAGCAGGACAAAGCCGGCAGGGTCCCGGGCTTCCTCCGCAGGGCCGGCAGACTAACCGGGAGACAGCGGGGCTCTCGGGGAGTCCCGGGGCCAGACTGCAGCAGCGACGGAGGGTCCCCGCCCCCAGCGGGGAAGCTGAGCCGCCCGCCCGAGACTGCGGGGCTCGCCCGGCTCACCTTGAAGTAGCCACCCTCGTAGTAGGTGTTGGGGGGCCCGAAGATGGCCACCTCCCAGTTGTACAAGTCGCCCTCGTCCACCAGCGTCACGCGGAAGCCCTCGACCGGCTCTTCCTGCAGCCCCTTGAGCTCGAGCAGCAGCGCCTTCTGCGAGCTGGGCACCAGCGGCCTGGCCATGGCGGCGGCGGCGGAGGGGCCTGGGGTCGGGGGCGCGCTGGGCCGCGGGGCCGCCGCGAGCTCGCGAGACGGGCCGGGCCGCGCGCCGGCCGGAGGGGAGCCACTGGGGCCGCTGCCGCCTTCCTCCTCGACGCCGCCGCCGCCGCCGCCCGGGACCCCCGAGCGCTCCACTCGCTCTGGCGCCGCCGCCGCCG
>NW_012147864.1:3089892-3108461 GCF_000956105.1 Propithecus coquereli | reverse complement strand
GTCAGCCTAGCTCGCAGCAACCTCAAACTCCTGGGTTCAAGCGATCCCCCTGCCTCAGCCTCCCGAGTAGCTGTCACTACAGGCATGCACCACCACGCCTGGCTAATTTACTCTCTCTCTCTCTCCCTTTCTCTCTCTATATATGTATATATATTTTAGTTGTCCAGCTGATTTATTTCTATTTTTAGTAGAGTTGGGGTCTTGCTCTTGCTCAGGCTGGTCTCAAACTCCTGAGCTCAAACGATCCACCCACCTTGGCCTCCCAGAGTGTTAGGATTACAGGCATGACCCACCACCACTGGCCCCCACCTGAGTCTTGACCCCAGCTGAGCCCTGAATCTAGGCTCTGCCATGACCCCACCTGGGCTCTGACCCAGCTGAGTCCTGGCCCAGACACCCACATGGCCCTCACCTGGACATTGGGTGAGGAGAGCAGGATGTGGTGAGGGCAGATCCGCAGAGTGTCCCAAGCGGGGGCAGGCGTGGCCCCCGTGCCTGTGGCCTTGCTGGCTCCTGTCCTGGGCTGCCCACAGCTGCACCAACCCCTTGTGCTTGGCCCAGGGCGACTGCTTCCCACAGATGCCCAACACTTGGCCCCTGGCCTCTGGAGTCTGGTGTCCCAACTGAGGACAGGCAAGTTGACCTGTCTAGGAAAAGGAAAACAGAACATCTAGGGTGGGGAGGGACTGAGGGGGTCCGAGAAAGAGCCGCCACTTCCTGTGACTTCCAGGTCCTTGGCTTTTGCATTCGTAAGGGGGCTCTGGGCTTCCTCTCTCAGGCCCAGAGTGAAACGAGGGTGCCTAGATCTGTGGGGCCCTCTGGCACCCTTCACCAGGTATTCTGGGTGCCCTCTGACCTTCATTGTCTTCTGTGCCACGTGGCCGTCAGTAGTGCCAATGTCATAGAGCTGGCATGCAGCAGCTGTTAACAAATAGTAATTAGAATTAATCATGATTCTTCCTCTGAGGTTTCCCAAGATCTCCTTTCCTATGTACGCCCCACATCCCAGGAGGTACTGGGTGGGAAAAGGGAAGTACTGGTTTTACTAGCCCCTCCAAGTGGTCCTGCTTGGGCCCCAGCCTCTAGGAAAGCCTGCTTCTCTGGCTTTAGGTCACCCTGGAGTGGTGGACAGCTGGGCTTTTGCTTGCCTGTTTTCTGGCCATAGCACTCAATTTTCTTTTGGGGGCTCCCTACTCAGTCTGAGAGGTTTGAACTGGACTGACCCCAAGTCCTGGCCGCACAGATGGGTCATCTAATTGGAGCATTCCTGGCCCTGCTTACCCTGGGCTGCAGTGGTTGATTAGGAACACGCGGGAAACTCCTGACCATCCGAGGAGATACAGCCCTGAGACATTTTCTGGGATCGCAGTGCTGGGGCAGCTGAGCGGGGAGGACCTGGGACTGGAGTTACGGCACCATCTTTTCACCACAAGGCCTTAAACAAAGTCAGCACTCAGGAGAGCTGAGCCATCTGAGGAGAGAGAAAATGTTGATAATTCAGTTTGTGCTCCTGGATCCAGCCACACCTGAGCTCCACTGCAGGTTCCAATGATGCAAGTCTATAAATTCCTTATTTTTTTTATTAAGCCAGTTTGAGCTGGGCCTGCCATCACATGCCACAGAAGAGCGCTAAACTCAAATCTAGTTTCCACTATGACCATGGAAATATTCCTCAAATGCTAAACCAAATTTCATTTTCTGTCTCTACAAAATGGATTAGATGAGATAGTGTGTGAAAAGCATAGTGTGAAGCCCAAGTGGTCATAAAGACTTACAGGACAGCATCTTACTGCTATTGTGCCCTGTTGGGAAGAAAGATACGGCCTCAGGAGGCAGAGGGGATGCCTGTGACAGAGTCAGAAGACAAAGGCTGTGGCAAAGTGCGGCAGCTCACGTCTGTAATCCCAGCGCTCTGGGAGGCCGAGGCGGGAGGATCGCTTGATGTCAGGAGTTGGAGGCTGCAGTGAGCTATGATGACACCACTGCATTCCAGCCTGGTGACAGTGAGACTCTGTCTCAAAAAAAAAAAAAAAAAAAGACAAAGGCCGTGGGGCCCATGTACTCTGAATGCACAGAATTGGCTTCAAGGCCAGCTCTGCCCCTTTTTGCTGTGCAATCTGGAGCCGTTACTTGCCATGGGAGAGAAAATAACGCCCCAAGGATGACTACACCCCAATCCCCAGAAGCTGTGATTGTTACTGAGTGGCAAAAAGGGCTTTGCCGATGGGATTAAGGACCTCGAGATAGGAGATCATCCTGGATGATGGGGGGGCGGGGCCCAGTGTCCCCACAGCGTCCTTGCACCAGGAGGCAGGAGGGTCGGAGGCAGAGAGACTGGAAGATGCTGCGCTGCTGGCTCTGAAGGGGGAGGAAGGGCCCCGAGCTGACCGCGCGGCCGCTAGACGCTGGGAAAGGCGGGAGACGGGTTCTCCCCTGGAGTCCCCAGGCAGGACGGGCCCCGCCACGCCCTGATTTCAGGACTTCTGCCCTCCAGACTGTGAGATAATAAGTTTGTGTTGTTTGAAGTCATTAGTTACAGCAGCGATAGGGATTGAACGCACTTACCTCGATGAGTTTCGGATACCTCTGGAAAATTCCTCCCTCCCTCCCTCCCTTCCTGGCCTTCCACGTGGAAATCTAGGTCTGGGCGTGCAGCAGTGAATAAACAAGCAAGTCCCTGCCCTCCGAACACAGGCCAGAAACAAGTAATTTCTGTGAAGGAAAATGAAGTATTCCAGGGGTTAGCAGTAGGGAGGGTGCAGGAGCGTATTTTGGGTAGGGGTCAGGAAGGCATCTCTCAGGAGGTGACATCTGAGCAGAGACCTAATGGCGTGCAGAAGTGGTCCATGTGGGTCTGCGGGAAGTGTCACGGGGAGAGGGAACAGCACGTGCAAAGGCCACGGGCTGGGGATGAGCTGGACTGGCTAGAGGCTGGCATAGCTGGGCGCCACGAGGACAGAGGCACAAACAGGCTGGGGGGTCTCTCAGCTTCATTTGCCTGGGTGCCAACTGGCTCCCAGGCATTGTGGGGACAAGAGGGCCCAGGTCTTCCCAGCTCAGCCCCAGCACTGTGTTCCCAGAAAGAACCCCAGGGCGGCTGGGGTCCCCACCACTGAGGCTGGGGGCCCGGAATGTCCAACTGGCCGGGGGTTGGTGGTGGTCCAGGAGGGCTAGGGTGCCGGCTGGACCATCCAGGGCCTGGGCAGGGCAGGGGCGGGTGGGAGGAAGTTACAATGCGCTATGTGTGTGGTGGACTCGGGCAGGGGTTTCCACGGAGACCGGAAACTCCAGAGGAGCCCCAGGGGTGGGGAGGGCCTGGGATCCCCCATGGAGACAGCCAGGAGGTGAGGGGCTCTGCAGATCAGTGCTCAGTGCCAGAGACTGAATCTGAGAGTCCTTGGCCACAGGCTGGTGAGTGCTGAGTGAGGGGAGGAGTGAGGAGAGGAGGGGCCCCCTGGAGAGAGACCTTCTACCAGAGAAGCTGGGAAGAGAGAGGAACCTTCCTAGGGTGCCTGGGAACGTGGTGTTGCCAGAGCGGGTTGCAGGGCTTGACGCTGCGGGCAGGCCGGGCCAGGCCAGCGAGGTCAGGTCAGCTTCCTGCAGCTGTGCTGGCAAGGGCCAAGCCAGGATCACCATAAATGGGGACTTCCAGCCCGAGGCCAGGTGCCACAGGAGGTGCAGGGAAGCTGCGCAGGGCGTGGCCAGCTTGTGCATCCCCTCGCCAGCCACTCTTGGCTGCTGTCTGCCTCAGGAAGTGGATGGAACCTCCTGGGCCCTGCGTCCCCGTCCTGGTGTCTAGGACAGTTCACACTGAGAGCTGACTGCAGTCGGCCTGGCTGTGGCTCCAGGAGGGCAGGGACCTCGGCCACGTTGTTGGCAGCTCTGCCCTGTGTGCAGGCCCTCCGCGTTTCGCAGTACTAACAGGTGACAGTTAGGGGGTGGGCGCTCTTTGCTCATACTCACCTAGCGCTGCATGACAAAGCACTCCGAACCTCAGTAGGTTACAACAACATTTATTTAGCTCACTAATCTGCAAAGCGGGAGCTGCCGGTTGGCACACGTGCCCATTCAGGGGCTTTCTTGGCACACGTGTCCCCAGGCAAAGCCAGGAGAAGCCGCTGGCGGCCTAGAGGATGGGACGCGGGTTCTACCTTTGGACCGTGGAAGAGCAGGAATGGAAATATCATTGTGGCTATTTTTGGGAAACGGGATCCGCCAGGATCCAGTCGTGCGTTGGTTCATTGACTGCCTACCCTTTGCCTCCCTTTTTCTTGGTGCCGGGAACAGGGATGTAGGGGGGGTCCCTGCCGTTGTGCAGCCTGTGGAGACTGTAAAGGTTGTGTTCCCTGGGGTCTCCCTCAGTCAGAATAGGGGCCGTCACAAGCCCATGTAACAGAGGGGTAGACTGAGGCCGAGAGTGTGATGTCATCTGCCAGGAACCATTCCGAGCTGGGAATCCGATTCCGGACTGGCCCTTCTGCTCCCTACAGAATTTTCTGTCCAAGTGGTCCCTCTGGGTGGGGGTGCGCCTGGGATGCCTGGCGGAGGCTCAGGGGGCTCCCGCGGGTCACAGGGTTCCCAATGGGCCCATGGGTGGGCAGCGTGAGTGTGCATTCTGGAGCCCAGGCTCAAATCCCTGCCCGGCCACTGCTGGGTGTGACCCTCCACCTTCTGCCAAGTGCGGGCAGCAGTTTACCTTCCCCACAGGACAGTGGTGAGAGTCGTGCAAGATGCTGCGGTTGCCCGAAGGCGTCTGAGCTGTTACTGTCACCAATGTTGCTGTCATCTGCCAAGCTGACCTCTTTGTTTGACAGCTGGGGGAACTGAGGCCCAGGAAGGACCCTTGGGAAGGGCAGGGCTGGAGGGACGGGGTCCTGTATTGCAGAGGAGCCGGTGGGGTGGTGCCGCTCAGCCCTCGCCCCCCAGCAGGGCCTCGCTGGGCCCCCCGCGCCTCCTCCAGCTGCCGTGGAGGGGCTGGGAGGTGGCAGGGCATGCACACAGGCTGGGGTTGGCCTTGCAACGGATTTTATTACTGCTGGGCAGGGGTCCTGCCTGCGTGCGTGGAGGGGCCGGGGAGGCAGGCAGTCATGTGGGTGTGGGGAGGGAGCATCTACTTCCTGGGAGCCCGGCCTCCTCCCCTAGGCCGGGGCATTGGCCCATGTCCTGATCCGGGTGAAGGGGAGGCGCTGCACCCACTGCCCGCAGGGACACCCCAGCCCTGGTCCCAAATCCATGTTCTGTCCAGGCAGGGCTCAGCCCACCGGCTTGACCTTGGCAATGAAGAGGGCAGCCGCCTTCTCCAGGAACTCCTCTCGGGTCATGGGGGAGCTGGGCCTCCGCCCCGACATGGCACGGTCCATGGCCAGTGCCAGGCTGTCCGGCCCCAGGCGTGAGCCGGCCTCCAGGTAGCAGACGGGTGCTGCAGTGTTGTCGCTGGCCTGCAGGGCGCCCTCCAGGGTGTCCAGCACAGCCTGGCCCACGCGGCGGTCGGCCACGGCCACAGCCGGGCCCTCCAGCAGCTGGAAGAGGGCGCCGGCACGAGCCACGAACTCCAGCAGCACGAAGCAGGTGAGCATGCCGGCGCGGAACACGTCCAGCGGCACAGCCTCGTGGTCGCGGCACTGGATCTTGCGCAGCAGGGGCGCCACGACCTCCTCGGGGGCCTCGCCGTCCCTGCAGATGCGCTTGAGCAGCTCGCCGTAGGTGCGCCCGTCCAGCCCAGGCTTCTTCTTGCGCCCGCTGGCACTCAGGCACTCATAGGCCACGCCGACGTTGTTGTTGAAGGCCGTCCTGTGGGGGAGGGGGTGTTGGGCAGCTGCGGGGCCAGCACCCCTCCCCCTCCCCTGCCCGCCCCTCTCCTCCAGCCTGCCGGCCCTTGCCCTGCGCACGGCCTTCCCCAGACCCCTTCCCTCCTTTTCTTTTTTCTTAAAACAGGGTCTCGCTCTGTCGCCCAGGCTGGAGGGCAGTGGTAACATAGCTCACTGCAGCCTCCAACTCCTGGCCTCAAGTGATCCTCCTGCCTCGGCCTCCTAAAGTGCTGGGATCACAGGTGTGAGCCACCACGCCCGGCCTTCTGCCTTTTTCTTCCTAGCAGTTCTCACCACCTGACTTACTAAACCATAGTGTCGTCAGCCCCACAAGGGCAGGGCACTAATCTGTCAGTCACTGTCACAGACCTCCTGCCTAGAACCCTGCCCGGCACACAGCGGGTGCCCAATCAACGTCTGCTGCGCCTGCGGAGTGGCTGCTCAGCATTTATCGCAGGTCAGTTTCTCTCTCCCCACATCCCACAGGCAGGAGGAGTCTGGGGATCAGACCCGGCTGCTGCCTGCTTTTGTAAATAAAGTTTTATTGGAACAGCCACACCAGCCCACTGACGTGTCCTGTGGCTGCTTCACGCTATGACGTCATGAGGAGATTGCCCGCCGAGCTGAAAATGTTTGCTCTCTGCCCTTCGCTGAAAAGCCAGTCAGCCCCGCTGCCACCTGAGCCTCCCTGAGGCGCTGCTGCGTGCAAGGCCTGTGCCCTGGGCATCCGTGGAGGGCACGAGGTGGCAGGGAGCACAGCGGTTAGCGTGGACTACTTCATTCCCCTCGCCGCATTAACTGCACAGTGCCCTGCTGTCATTTCCGCTATGACATACAGGGAAACTGAGGTTCAGGGCAGGCTGTGGTCTGGCCACGGGTCTCAGAGAGGAAGTGGCCGACCCCGGGGCAGGAACTCGTCCTTTCTAGGCGCCTGGCTCCACAGCGAGGAGGGTAGGTTCACACTGAGGTGCCACCTTCCACGGGCCGCCCAGGTGTGTGCTGGGTGGACACTGCCACTCGGGTCACCACTGCTGCAGCCCAGGGCAGGGGCCTGGATGTCTCCCTCCCAGCCAGGACTCGGTTCCAGGACCGCTGGCTACAGGCGCCAGGCATGACCCTCATGCTGCGCTGCGCGCTCGAGGACGCTGGCGCTCGCTCCCACTGTGCCGCTGCCCGTGGCGGCCCACTGACGCCTCTCCACAACTCTCACGGGAGCTGGGACTGTTAACCCATCCCGCCAGGAAAAGGATGTTTCCGGATGTCTGCCTTGAGTCACTGATTTATCGCTGCGATCGCATCCCCAAACCTAGCGCCCTGAAAACCACGACAGACGTGTACCGTCACACGGCTTCTGGGTCCCTCTCATATGGCTGCAGTCAGGATGTCAGCTGTGGCTACTGTCCCCCGAAGTCTGACCTCTGGGGTGGCTCACTCAGACGCAGGCTGAGCTGCGGCTGCTCTTGGCAGGAGCTTTAGTCCCACACTCGTGGCCGTCCCCTTGGGCCGCGTGAGCTTCCTTAGGACACGTGGCTGGCTGCCCTGAGCAAGGCCCGCGATGTCCTGCTGTGGCAGGTGGCTCTGTTCAACGTGGCAGGGACTGAACCCCAGGAGGCAAGGCTCCCGGGGGTATCCTGAAGGCTGGTACCGATGGCTCTGCCCGGTTAGTCTTCCCACAAACTTCTCTACCCCTTAGAAGTTGGGCTGAGCCACGGGACTTGCTTTGGCCACAGAAATGAGTGAAGCGAGGTGTGGTCCACATCCAGTGGGAGTTTCTAGAGCTGTCGAGTTATTCCTCGTTGCCACGCTGTGTAAGCCCAAGTCAGGACTGCAGGAGCAGAGCCCCCCACCGACCCTGCGGTGTGAGCAAGAAGCGAACCTCGGCTGTGATACAGCCGCCGGGGCTTTGGGGCTGTCACTGCGGTGTGACGTGGCCCCTCCTCACTGATTCATGTGTGGCCAAGATTCGCCCAACTCTGCGCCCTGGGCCCCCCTGCCAGGACCCAACACTGACTCACTCACTCCGCGCCCGGCCCAGAGCTGCCTCCGAGCGTCCCTCTGTTCCTCTCCTGCCTCCTGGTTGGGCTCCAGGCAAGTTGCTGCCTCTCCGAGCCCGGCTTTCGCACCCAGGGGTGAGGGTCCTGATCCCTGTACCTTGGGATTCTCGTGAGGACAGAAGATCGGAGTTCGTGCCAGGTGTTCCCGACGGCGCCTGCGCGCACCGCACGCCGTAACCGGGGCTGTGGTCAGCCGGCTGGCTGTCCAAGCGCTGTCTGTCATTTGCTCCTGGCCTTGTGGGCTGATCACAGCCTGTGAGGTCACACCCGTGAGGAGAGAATGTGGGAGAGGCGACTTCTAAGCTGCTCATCTCTGCGCCTGGGGGCTCCCTGTCAAGTGCTCAAGTGAAGGCAGCGAGCTCTGGGCTCAGGCAACCCTGGGCCTATGACCCTGGGCTCTGGGCCCTGGGTCCCGTCTGCACTCGGGAAGGCTCCGCCTGGGTCAGCTCCTACACAGAGCAGTCTGTGAAGCATGTGAGCATTCGTTAAGGAAAGAAAAATTATGTTTATGGAAAGTCTCCAGAAAGGGACATGGGAGATGTGCTTTTAACCTTTACCCTGACTAGTAGTTCTCAAGGGGGGACGATATTGCCCCCAGGGCACCCTGGGCAATGTCTTGGGACACCTGTGGTTGTCACCGCTGGGCTGGGGGGTGCCCCTGGCACGGAATGGGGGCAAGTACACTCAGTGCCCCTGCAGTGCCCAGGATGCCACCCCTGAGAGCGACTGAGGCTGAGGACCCTGGCCTAGGCCTGCTGGTGCTCTGTGCACGGGGACGGTGCAGCTCTCGCTGCCACACGAGCGACTCGGTGGCTCAGGAGGAGGCCTCGGGGACTGCACTCCCTGGGCCTGACTCTGGCTGTGCCCTTGGTGCTGTGTGGCCTTCAGCATGTCACTTTAGGTCTGTGTTTGTGCTCCGGGGGGCCTCAGAGGCTGACGGGGACGTGGCCATTACTTTCCATTTCTCAGAGATACGGGCAGAGAGGATCTGGGGCAACTTTTCCCCAAATCTGATGACCGGGAGCAGCCCCGGTCAACCCCTCAGCACCGGGTGGCACACGCCCAGCAGAGTGGGGGTGAAGCTGCCCGGCTCTCGGCTTCCGCTCCTGGCTCTCCGGGTGACGGTGAGGGGCTCCTGATTGCCCGCTGGGAGAAAAGGAGCTGGCCTGGCTCCCGTGAGCACAAAACCAGATGCCACTGAGGCAGGGCGCGCCTGTCTTCTGAGTTCACCCCTGGCTGTGTCTCTGGGGAGACCCGTGAGCCCAGGGGCCCAGAGGTGTCTGCCCCAGCACCGCCACTAACCCTGCTACTCCTCTGATGTCCCTGGCTGTCGTCAACTGCCTCCAGCCAACAGCCCCAATGCCCTGTCCTGGTGTGACGAGTTCTCCCAAATTCATGTCCGCCCAGAACCTCAGAGTGGGACTTTATTTGGAAATAGGGTCTTTGCAGATGTCATTAGTTAAGACAAAGTCACATTGGAGTGGGGCGAGCCCTGATCCAGTGGCTGGTGTCCTTGTAAGAGAGGACAGAGGGACACAGAGCAGGACATGTGATGACGGAGGCACATCGGAGCAATGCAGCCACAAGCCAGATGGCCAGCAGCCCCTGAAGCTGGAAGAGGTAGGAAGGATCCTCCCCTGGAGCCTCCAGAGGGAACATGGCCCTCCTGACTTCTAGCCTCCAGAACTGTGAGAATAAGTTTCTGTCGTTTTAAGCCACTCAGTTTGTCATAATTTGTTACAGTAGCCCTGGGAAATTAATAGAAACATCCTCATCTGCCATGTCTATGGGGTGAGTGGCTTGTGCAGTGCTTGACCTGAACAACCATACATGGTGGCCCTGCCACTGACCCCTTTTTGTCTTTGGGAGAGTCTCTTCTGGCTGTCCCAGGACGCTGCTTTCTCCCGGTTCCTCCCTTCATCTCTGGTCTTGCCTTCCCGTCCTTTTTTGTGGCCCTCCAAGGCTGAGGCCCCTCAGAGTGTGGTCCTGAGCCTGTCTCTTCCCTCCTAAAGCCTTCGTGATGCCTCCCAGTTTACAATCTCCTGTCCCAGTCCCCTGTCTCAGTTGCTGACCCTTCCATCTATCCCCAAGCCACTCTGGTGACTTCCCCAAACCAGTGGCCTCCCATCTCCGCAATAGGCTGCACTGACCCTCTGGGCCTGTCCTTGCACACTCCCCTCCCAGCCCAGGCCCAGCTCATCCAGGGCCTTCAGAGCCACCAGGCCTCCACCTCCTGCCAGCCAGCCTGCTCCTTGCCCAGGTCCCCATCTCGGAGTGGACCCTCATCCGGCCGCCCCCTGCCGTGGAGATGCTGGTGTTCTGCTCTGATGTCCTGCCCTCCTGCCCTTTCTCCCTCTGTCCACCTCTGTACCCCAGCTTCTCTGGGACTCTCTGGGGAGGGCTGCCCTGGTGTTTACAGCTCCTGGATGGCCTCAGCTCCCCACCTTTGCTTGGCGTCCTTCCCTGTTCTGCTCTTCCCACACCCTTGCGGGTTCTCCTGGGTGCACCCCCTTGTAAAAATCACCTCCACACAAATGCCTGCCTCAGGTTCTGTTTCTGGGGAGCGCCCCCGCCGACACCACCAGCCCACACCCAGGCACCACCTCGGGTTGGGCTGCAGGCCAGACAGCTTCTGCCCAACCCACCTTGCGGCCGACGGTCATCCCCACCTGCTCCTCGGCCACCTTCCGCGCTCAAAGCTGTCCCCGCCGGGGACACAGGCAGCTGGCACCGTCCCCACCCGTCCCCGCCCACGGCCCCGTGGACATCCTCGTCCCGGCCCACCGCGCGCCCCGGCTCGCAGGGCTCGCTCCTCCCGCACTCCATGATTTTCAAAATCACGGGCTGCCGGGGGGAACCCAGCACCGGCCAAAGGCATCACAAAAGGCCGAGCCGGCGGGAACGGTCTCCGCTCGACGCAGCGGGGACCTGGAGCCCACGCAGCCCCACCAGGTCGCCGCGGACTACAACTCCCAACAGGCCCCGCGCCGGCGCTGTTGGTGGGCAGCCGCGCGGGGCACGCTGGGAGTTGAAGTCCGCCCCCACCCCCCGCAACCGGCGGCCCGACGCGCACCTCTGGGAGTGGTGGGCCAGACGCAGGTGCCAGAGCGCGCGGCCCAGGCGCTGCTGCTGCAGCAGGAGCTGGCCCGGGGGCTCCCCAGCACCGCCGTTCGCGGGCGAACGCAGGCCAATGTTCTCGAAGTAGTGCGCCAGGAAGGCGATCGGTTCCTCGGGCCGCGCCTCCAGCACCTTCAGCAGGGCTGCGCGCAGCATCTCCGTCACGCCAACCTGCCGCAAGAAGTCCTCCTCGCTCTCGGACACCGCCGCCGCCCGGGACACCGACGGCCGGCCGCTGTCGGCGAAATTGGCCGCCGGGGCCACCGCGGGCCGCCGCTTCTCCACTGCCGCCATCTTCGCTGAGGGCAGCGGGACCGGAAGTACCGCCATATCCCACCGAACGCTGGCGCCCTGGGGCGGTCCTTTTTGTTAAGGGCATGGGCAGCCCTGATTCCCTCTGGGAGATTCTAGGAAATGACAGGCGCACGTTACCCTTTTCGCCTAGCCCCCTAGTGGCTTTCTGCCTTCTCTTCCTTCTTTATATTTACTGGTTGGTCCTCCTGGCTTCGGCCCGGAATGTGAATTTTGCCAGACTTTAAAATGGCTACCTAGAAAGGCCTCGGTTTCTGGCCTGAAGCCGGGTTACTTGCCATATTGGTAGTGGGCGATGCCTTCGTTCTCATGGTCTCCTAGCAACCACTCTCCCTGGTTACCGGAGAAGGCCGACTGAGCGTGCGCGAGCATGGACGGAGCACGGCCTACGCCCCCAGGTGTTCATCTGCGCTCCAGCTGCGCTGGGTGTGGAGCTGAGCCCCCGCCGACTCCACCCAGCTCGGCAGCCGGTACGTGCTTGCGGGGCGCCGTCCCGGGCTGTTACCCGTCCCGACCGCCAAGGGGCTCTTTCTAACGCCGCGTTCTCTGCAGCTCTAAAGTCTCCCGTAGCTGCCCAGTACCTCTGGCCTCCGTCCCTCCTGTCCGGGCTGACATCTACAGCTCTTCGTCGCTGACCATGCCAGCCGCCCTCTAGCCCCGGCCACCCTGGAAGACCTGCAGTCCCTCGATGAGCCGCCTCTGCCGCTTTGCCCAGGCTACCCCCGCCAAATACTCCTCCCACTTCGTTGCTGGACTCCTGGTTATCCGTTAAGCTCCTGACCCAGGGAAATGCAGAAGGCCGTGGCGCCTTCCCACCCCAGGCAGAGCTCGCTCCGCCGGCCAGGTGGGGCTGGGGCTGGGGCTGGGCATGTACGTCCCTGTCCCTCCAGGAAGTCACCTTGTGCAGGTGAGAGCTGTGCAGAGGGTTCCTGCATCTCTGGAGCACCACAGGAGTCACCAAAGGTCAGATCAAACACCCTTTATTTTCCATCCCTGGACAGTTGAAAGAGTGGGCTCCCCAGGGGCCCCACGGGGGGACACAGCCAACTGGAGCGTCTGGGCGTGCCGGCCACCCATGGTCAGCCCTCAAACATCCTCTGGTCTCAATTGGGTGGAGGGAAAGGCCGGCTGCTCAGGAGGGGCTGCTCTGTCTGGTGGGTCCCCCTTCATCCAGCCCAGGCTGACTGTGGGAGGGGGAGCCTGGGAGAAGCTGGCGGGTGGCTGTGGTCCTCAGCCAGGGTCCGGGCAGCAGCAGCGTTTCCGCAGGCGGTAGGCGAGGAATGACAGGAGCAGCAGGGCCAGCACCACACTGCCCGTCCATAAGTCTGTGGGCAGCTGGGCAGGCCCCGGGGTGGGCGCTGGGAGGTGCAGGAGAGAGCAGCGGTCAGAGCCCAGCAGAGTCTACAAAGTGCTTCCGGATTTACTGAGTTCCCTAAAATTTCACTAAGGACTTTACAGCAGAGCATCTGAAAGCCACACAGGACATTATGGTTTAGAAGTGGGCGGTCTAGCAAGGTGACCACTTGCCACCACCAACCTTTGAACAGAAAGTGCTGTCAGCGTGCAAATCACAGTGCACTTTGAAGACTTAGTTTGGAAAGAAAACTTATGTAAAATATCTCTTTCACACTTTTTTTTTCTTTTTTTTTTTTTTCTTAGTGAAGATGGGGTGTCACTTTTGCTCAGGCTAGTCTCAAACTCCTGGCCTCAAGTCATCCTCCTGCCTCGGCCTCCCAGAGTGCTAGGATTACGGGCGTGAGCCACCTCGCCCCACCTCTTCACACTTTTCTATATCGATTGCATATTGAAATGATAATGCTTGGGATATATTGGGCTCAATAAAATACACTATCACACTTATTTTTACTTTTAAATTCAAAACGACCGATGTGGCTGCATTTTATTTCTGTTTCTATCCCATATGCTGTTCTGGTCTATAAAGCTTAGAATTTACAAAGTGCTTTGAAATCTACACAGTTCCTGAAATTTACAGAGGACCCAGAGTCAGGGAAGCCCACTGGACAGATGGGAAAACTGAGGCTGGCAATATCTCATCTAAAGTTTTGATCCAAGGAGTCCCTCCCAGTCCTCCCCAGGCAGCAGAACTCACAGCTTTTGGGGGCCATTCCTCCCTCTGTGGGCACAGCCTGGTGGATCTCAGAGCAGCAAGTCCCCATGGAGCCCTGCTTGTGGGGTGCCTCCGGGGAGGTCACATCGGGGGGCTCCGGGGAGGTCGCATAAGGGAGCTCTGGGGAGGTCGTGTCGGGCGGCTCCGGGGAGGTCAGGCTGTGCAGGACTGGAAACAGTGCAGTTGTTTTTTCTCCCTGCTGCCCTGGGCCTGCCCCTCCTGCCTCGGTCTCCCCATCTGGAAAATGGGGTTGGACCAGAACCTCTCCAAGCCCCTTTCCTGAACTACTTGGGTGAATCAAAGTGCATCACGGTGGGTAGGAGGCCTGGACTCCCAGTTACTTGCCGCAGCATCTTGAGCAGGTTTCTTAATATCCGTGTGCCTCAGTTTCCTCAATTGTGAAAGGGGTGAGAATGCCCCCCACTTCCCTCCTTTAAACAGGGAGGTCAGGGGGGCTTCACTGAGAGAGCGACCGTCAAGTAGAGAGATGAGGGAGGGGAAGAGGAAGCCATGAAGAGACCTGGGGGAAGAGCATTCCAGGCAGAGGGCACAGCACGAGCGAGGGCCCTGAGGCAGGACCATGCATGATGCTTAGGACGCCTGTGTGGTTGGATTGGAGTGAGGGAGGGAGAGAGGGAGGAGGTGAGGACAGGGAGGTGATGGGGCAGGTTGTGCAGGGCCTGGGCCTGGGGGGCCTCTGGGAGGACTTGGGGTTGCCCCGAGGGAGGTGGGAGCCGTGGAGGGCTGTGGACAGAGGAGGGCTGGCACAGGATGGTGCTCAGTAAATGTCTGTTGGATTAGCATGGCTCTGGCTGCCACAGGGGAACAGACTAGAGGTCGAATCCGGCCTCCCGCATGCCCCACAGCTCAGGTCCCGATGTGCCTGTCAAGGCTCCCGAGTGGGAGGGCCTGTGGCCACCTCCCCCAGGGACTCACCTGGAATGGCCTGTCGGTGACTGAGCTCCATGCCGGGCAGCCTCATGGTGGCCTGGCAGTGCAGGGCAGGCGGGATGGGGGTCCCCAGTGGGGGCAGCAGCCAGCGCTCTGTCACATGGAACAGCGGGTCCTCGTCCTCCTGGGGCTCCTCCTCCTCCACCTCAGGGGAGCCCAGAGTCTGTACGCCCTCCAGTTCCCGGTCCCCCAGGAGCAGGGAGAAGGAGAGGGCGTCAGGGCCCGCAGGCATGACCTTGTGAGCTGTGCAGGCCACCTCCCGGTCCACCCCAGGCACCAGGGCCGCCGGGGAGACGCTCAGCTGGTCCGGGAAGGCTGTGGATGGAGGGTGGGAGGTGGGGGCTGAGCTGCCGAACAGGAAGAGGGAACAGCTTGTGCAGACCCAGCAGCCACACCCCCTCCGCCAGAATGTGAGGAGCAGGGGAGGGGTCCAGGGCCAGCCTTGGAAGGTTGGGCAGGGCCTGGAGGGCAGTGAAGGCCAGGGGCCTGGTGGGGACTGAGCTGCGACCCCAGCTTGGAGCAGGGACAGGTTGGGCAATCCGGAAGGCTCCCAGGAAGAGGTGGCTTAAGGAAAGAGCCTTGAGTAGAGGTAAGGCGGCGGGGAGGAACGCGCCTCACCGTACACCACGAGCCGCACAGTCTTCTGGAAGGTGACGTTCCCGCAGGAGCCCACGCACACGCGGGGGCCCGCCGCCGATAGCGAGGCGTTGCGCACGGTGAGCACGCTGCCGCGCGCGTCCGACTGCACCTCGCCCAGGCTGGTGTCCAGGCCCCGCCACTGCACCGCCGCCGCCCCGGGGCCCGCGCAGGCCAGGCGGCAGGCGAACCGCAGCGACGCGCCCATGGCCACGGCCACCACCGGCTCCGGGGGCTCCACCTGCAGGGGCTGGCCTGGGGCCGAAGCGGCTGTCACTCCTCGAGCCCGCACTGCCCAGCCGCGACTCGCGGACCCCCGCCCCCATCTTCCCCGAGCCCCGCCCCCACCGCAGACCCCCGGCCCCGGCCTCCACCCCGGCCCCGCCTCTGCCTCGGCGCTCCCCACCCGCGGCCGCCTGGAACCTGTTTCCCTGCGTGGCAGAGGGCGGCGCAGAGTCCCCGCCCCGCTCTTTCACCGCTGGCTCCTTCGAGCCCCCTCCCCTGTCCGAGCCCCTTCCTCTTTGCCAAGCTCTCTCTGTGTCCTGGCCCCAGCCCCTGGCCCGCTCACCGCAGCCCGGCCGCAGGAGGCCCAGGAACAGGCCCAGCAGGACCGCCCCGCCCCGTCGCATGCTGTCCCTGGCCTGCGCGCGGGGCCGCTGCTTAAATAGCGGCGCCCCGGGGGATTCCCGGGGGGGCTTTCCCGGCCTGACCCCCGACCCCGGAGGCGGCAGAGAGGCAGGGGCTGGGGGCCAAAAATGGGGTGGGTGGGCCGGGCCGAGGTCAGGACGGGCGGGTGCGCGGGTCTGGACCTGTTCCAGGCCCCGCTTGGAGCGACGGAAAGATCGGAAGATGAGGACGCAGGGGTGAGGGTCGGAGTCGGGGACTGGAAGCGGACCAGATGGAGGCCTTCACTTTCCCGGGCAGCCCCGTCCTGCTCTGTAGCTGCGGGGTGGTGTCGTGTGGGGTGGGGTCTCCTCGCCCTCCTGGAGCTGTGAGGCCCCCCAGGACCTGGGACAAGTCACTCCCATCTCTGCACCCGTCTTTCCGGCCCCATCACACCAGCAGGGGCAGCCCCAGTGTGGGGCAGCCTCGTTTCCAGCTCCGCACAGAGACCCAGGTCTGGGGACCCCAGGAGGGGTCTGGAGGGGACCCTGACCCGGCCCAACTCACAGCTGCCACTAGTGAGTCCTGGGAGCCTCACCTTTGAAACACTCCTGAATCCATCCACACTTTCTTACGGCCCCTCACACTGGTCCCTGTCGCCGGCCCCACTTGCCCCTTCAGGGCTTGTTCACCACCAGGCACCCAGAGTGGCCTTGGGAACACCCCTCTGAGCACCCCGACACCCCCAAGGCTGCCTGGGGGGCAAAAGAGAAAAGTCCAAGCTCCCAGAAGCAGGGAGCTCTGCACAATCAGTCCCCTTCCCAGGCCCCAGGGCCTTTGCACTGGCTGTTCCCTCTCCCTGCCCAGTCTCCACTCAGGGTCCTCTGCAGCCACCTCCCCCATCCCATTGTAGTTTCTCCAGGTAATGAGGTCACTGTCGTCCCTCCACTTGGGGAGGGCAACCTAATCTGCAGTGGCCCCCACCCTGACCCCAGACCACCTACACAGCAGGCACCTAGGAAGATAAGAACGGAGTGGTTCTGGTTTGTCCTCTGCTCACCTCAGGGTGTGCCTGTTTTTGCCTCGGTTTCCCTGGCTGTGGAATAAGACACGCAGCCAGCAGACACGGTTTCTAGGCGTTGCCAGCCTTTGTCTTCTCAGCCCCTTCTCTGCCAGAGGCAGAAACAGATCCAGAGGAAGGGTTGGGACCAGAGGAGGGAAACTGAGGCCCAGAGGGGCTCAGAGCAGAAGAGGGAAACCGAGGCCTGGTGAGGTGAGGGTACAGGTGTGTGAACTTCCGGCCATGTCTCCCTTGGTCCTAGCGTCCCTCCTGCCTGTGCCCGGAAAGGCCTCTCAGGAAGGCACACTCAGAGGTGTGGCCCTCCCCAGGCCGGAGGTGCTGGGCCTTCCCGGGAAGCTGGGCTCTTAACCCGGGCGGGGGGCAGCGAGCCTGGTGAATGGGCCACTTCCCAGCCTCTGACCCTGCTTCCTCCCACCCCCACAGCCTGCCCAGGCAGCTGGGGAGGGGTCACCGGGCGCCAGGCGGGCTGAGGGCCCTTGCCAGGGCTGTGTCCCCAGCTCTCCCGGGCCCCTGCCTCCACCCTCTGGTCACTCATGGTGTCATCTGAACACTCTGCCTGGGTGACCAGAGCCTGCACATTCAGAGACATGTGGGGTCTGGGGGTGCACAGCAGTGGGGGGTGTCAGGGCAGCTACCCGAGGGAGGGACAAGTGGGCTCAACACAGGAAGGAGGTTCTGGTGCAAAGGGCCAGAGGTGGGGAAGCAGGGACAGAGACAGAGAGAGACAGAGAGATAGAGAGACAGAGAGAGAGAGACAGAGACAGAGAGATAGATTCAGAGACAGAGACAGATAAACAGAGACAGAGAGACAGAGGGACAGAGAGATACAGACACAGAGATAGAGACAAAGAGAGACAGGGACAGAGGGACAGAGAGATACTGAAAGATAGAGACAGAAAGAGAGATGGAGAGAAACAGAGAGAGACAGAGACAGAGAGACAGAGGGATAGAGAGAGATATAGATAGAGAGAGGGACAGAGGTGGGACAGAAGTCTGAGGTCTGGGAGGACCCCGGAAGGGCATCTGAGTCCTGGGCACACAGCAAGGCTGAGCACTGGCAGGGACTGCGCTGCATCTTCTGCCAGCACCGGCGACAGCGCTTTTGTTCTTGGGAAACTGAGCCCCGGCTTCCTACAGCACCCCCTCCCCAGGGCATCAGTCCCTTCCTGGCATTGTCCTGCCCCAGAGGAAGTCCTGGGCAGGAAGCCTCCTTCCCTTGGAGGGTCCCAGCCCTCCCCCACCCCCCAGACCCCACATCCTGGTCTCCCCATCCACAGCAGAGGAATGTTCCAGATGATTACTTTGCTCTAAGAGGGAAAGGAGGAGGGGACGCTGCCCGAGTGTCCAGGAGCTGAGCACGCCCAGGGCCCCTGACACACCCCTCGCTCTCACCCACTGGTCAGTTTTGGGTCCTCGAGGCTTTCTTTGGGGTGGGCTCGGAGCCCCGTGAGGGCAGGGCCTGGTTGTCGGGGCCTGTGGGGGCAGCCTGACAAACTCCGCCCAAGGACCCCACACCTGGGGCGTCCGTCAGGCCCTGATGGTGGGTCTCAAGGAGGGTTGGGGAGGAAGGAGATGGAGAGGGGGGCTGCAAGAGGAAGGGGTCATTGAATAAATATGGGGGGGCTGCCACCCAGAACACCCGACAGGCACCCCCACCCTGGCACAGAACGTCCTAGAGCAGAGGGCCCAGGGACAGCAGGGGGCACCAGCCCAGGACACCGCCCTTCCAGTCCATTGGCCCTTCCTGTCTCTGCTGGTCCCTGAAATCACAGCTGGGTGAGGTGGGGAGTGTGGCGGAAGGGCACCCAAGTCAGCCACATGGAATGTCCTATGAAAACCCGGTGGCGGCCGGGTGCGGTAATCCTAGTACTCTGGGAGGC
>NW_012147864.1:3079652-3089467 GCF_000956105.1 Propithecus coquereli | reverse complement strand
TGGGCCATCAGAGCTGTGGGGGCTTCAGGCCGGCCTGGCCCGGGGTGGGTCTGAGGAGAGGGCAGCGAGGTGTAGGAGGCCATGTGGGCGGGTGGCCTGCTCTGTCCCTGTCCGCCAGGGACTCTGCTGAATGGCCTGAAGTCTGAGACTTTAGCAGTGTCAAGGGCAGGCTCGCGAGGCTGGGGTGGAAGCCGGGCTGGGAGGGTTAGGGTTAGGCGGCCCGGCTCACCCCGAAGGAGTCCTCGGTCTGCGCGGGCTCCTTCCGCGGGCTGGCCCAGCTCCCCACACCCGCTGCACCTGGGATGGGGCAGGTCTGGCTGTGGGTCCTCGGGCTGACCCACCTCCCTGGGGACAGCACTGGGCTGCGCACAGAGGGCTCAGGCCCAGCCGACCGGAGGAAACTGGATGTCCAGCCCTAGGGGATGTCCCAGCAGAGTCACTGGTTGGGCTGCTGACCCGATACTGGCGGCCCCACCTGAGCTGATGAGGAGGGGTTGGGGGGGCCCCACCTCGCCCTGCAGAGCAGGTAGGCACATCCTGGGGAGAGCTGGTTTTGGGGTGCCGCCTCTGCCCAGGGGAGAGGAGGCTGGGCAGGCAGGACTCTGGGTGCACGGGGTCACTGGTGGGCTCACCATCCGGGCTGGGGGCACCTGAATAGGAGCTGGTGGGCTGGGCGGGCCGGTCCACTGGACGACTGGCCCTAACCCTGACCCCTGACCTCAGGCCTCCGGGAGGGAGACCAGCTCCCGTGGCCAGGCGCCCGCGCCCTCTCACGCCGCTGTCCTCCCGTAGCAGCTCCTGGCCGCCAGGAGTCCGGCGGGGACCCGAGCGGGCTGCTCAGGGACCTCGGGGATGTCTTGTGGGCGCGGGGCGCAGGGCAGGCGGTTGTGCTCCGGGATGGAAAGGCGACCAGGAGCGTGAGGAGCACGGCGCAGGCCCGGGAGATGAAGGGCGTTGGGGGACGACCGCGCGCTGCGGGGAGAGCGGGGAGAGCGGGGAGGGGCAGGGCTGCGGGCGGGCCGGGCCGGGCGTGCTTCCTGCGACCTGCTGGCCCTGCGGGTCCCCGTCCAGCCCGCGTTCCGCCGGCCATCCACCCGCCCTCCCGTCCTCCAGCCGCTCCCTCACCGCGGGCGGCTCGGACACACGCTGCGTCTGGGCAGGGAGTCACCGCTGGTCCCCCGGGAGTGCGGACCGGCGTGCGCAGGCTTTGGGCTCTCTGTGAAGAGCGGGGCATCGCGGTGTGGAAATGGCGGCGACGATAACCCGCAGGTCCCCGACGGGCCTGGGCTCTGTGCCAAGGCTGCGGACGCTGAGGGGCCGCTCTGCCGGGACTGGACTCTGGTCTGCGCTGCCGCCGTCTCGCCTAAACTGCCTGAGAGTCCCTGCTCTGCCCTAGCACCAGTCGTCTCCTTGGCCACACGGCAGGCGGAGAGGCCCCTTAAGTCCCCAAAGCAATGTCCCTGCAACCACTGTGACCTGAGCCAGCTCCTCCCCTCAGGACCCTACTCATGGGGCAGCGCGGGTCCCCTCCCAGACCTCTCCTTGCAGGCTCTGCCCCGCCACACCGGGCCCCCCACCTGTGTCAGGGATTGGTCTGGGCACCGGCCTGGGCTGCCTGGCCCTTGTTCTGGGCTGTGCTCCAGCATTCGGGGCTCCAACGAGGAGGAACCAGTGGGCTGGAGGGGCAGCCAGGGCCAGGGGCCTCTGTACCTTGCCTGTCAGGGTCCCTGCAGAGCGGCCTCCACTTCTCAGGGGCAATATTTCATTTGATTAGATAAAAACTCTGGCATGAAGTGACACAGCAGGGGGTGGGGGCAGGCACCCCCCCATAACCACAGAGTTATCCACCCCACCCCACCCCCGGGTGCAGAAGGGCCTCCTGGGATGAGGCCTGCCAAGGTATCCACGCAGGGCGACTACCCGAGAGGGGATTCAGTGGGAAACAGCAGACTCTCCTGGCCCACACTCTCTGGGAGAGAGCTGCCCACCACACAGGGCCACTGACCACCTGAAATGTAATTTCTAATGTAAATTTCTACAGAAACCAACCCTTAGCTCAGTTATTGGAAACCGTGTGGAACAACTTGGGTTTGTGAAACTACTTTTTCAACAAGAGCTTTACGAGATCTTAAGTGTAGATGAAATATTCCCAGGGAAAATTAAGGATCCCAATGTACATGTGAGCATAAAACACACACTGGGGCTTGGATACAGTGTGAAGAAGGAATGTAAATGATCTTAATACTTATTACATATTGATTACATATTAAAACAATATGTTGGACATACTGCATTAAATACCATACACTTTTGTATTTCATAAGATTTATTTTATTTAATTTGTATCACCCACTTTTCCTTTTTTTAACATGGCCACTGGATGTGAGGTGTGAACCTCACATTCTATTTCTGGTGGACAGTGGCTCTGGCTTCTCGACAGCACCCTGCATGGGATTGTTTGTGATCCGTCTTTTTTTCAAGACAGAGTCTCATTTTGTGGCCCAAAGTAGAGTGCCAGCGTCAGCTTAGCTCACAGCAACCTCAAACTCCTGGGCTCAAGTGATCCTCCTGCCTTCCCAGTAGCTGGGACTACAGGTGTGCACCACCACACCTAGCTAATTTTTTTTCTTCTATTTTTAGTAGAGACGGGTTCTTGCTCTTGCTCAGGCTGTTCTCAAACTCCTGACCGCAAAGGAATCCTGCCTGGGCCTCCCAGAGTGCTGGGATTACAAGCACAAGCCACCATGCCTGGCCTGTGATCTGTCTTGAACACAAAGTGGAGATGTTCTCTTTGGTTAGGTGTGGAGCTCCCTGAGCTAGGGGTTCAGGCAGTAGCTGCAGCATCTTGGCTAGGAGGTTTCTTACCTCTAGGTAGATAGCCTCTAAGGACGACTCTCATTCTCTGACCCTGTGGTCCCTCAACTCCTGGTACCAGTCCGTGGCCAGTTAGGGACTGGAAAAATTGTCTTCCATGAAACTTAGGAACAGGGTGGAGGGGATGCACAGCAGGAGGTGAGCTACAGGTGAGCTAGGGAAGCTTCATCTGTATTTACAGCGGATCCCCATAGCTTGCATCACCGCCTGAGCTCTGCCTCCCTCCCCAGCTCCTGCCCGCAGAAAAACTGTTTCATGAAAGCGGTCCCTGGTGCCAAAAAGGTTTGGCGACCGCTGCTCTAACCTAGGGCTGAGACCTGGAAATCCCAATGGCACATTCTCTCAATCCTCCATTCTCTATGTTCTTAAGGAGTGAGGGGGGGGGGGAGAGGGGGTATCAATTCTGCCCCCAAGGGTACACTGTGCAGCTTTGTCTTGGGGACATCTGTGGTTGTCACACTGGGGGATGCTCCTGGCATGGGGTGGGTGGAGGCCAGGGGCGCTGCTCAGCACCTGCAGGGCCCAGGACGGCCCCCCAGAGCAGGAGCCAACGGCCTGAAGTGTTGGGAAACCAAGGTGGGGGCGGTGGTGGGGGAGGAGATGAGACACACGGGCGGCCTGAGTGTAAGGGGGAGGGCGGGGGTCGGGATCACAGGCACCCCCCGACCAGACTAGACCGCCGGGGGGCGGTCTCCGCCCAGGAGCTTGTTTCGGGCACGGTGGGGCCTGGAGCCAGGCTCTGGAGATGAGGGGCCACTTCGGAGCCCAGCCAAGGTGGACTGGGGTGGGTGGGTCAAGGCAGCTGGTTCTGCGGGGAGGGAACCGGACCGGGGCTCAGAGTCCGAGGCGAGCCCGGGAGCGCCGGCCATCGCAGAGGGGCCGCCCCATCGGGCAGGGCTCGGCACTCGCGGAGCCGCGGTCCCCGGTGACGACCCACTATGACAGCGGAGGCTGCGGCACAGCAGCGTCCTCCTCGGCGCCGCCGATGCGCGCCGACCCTCCCCGCCCACAGCTCCCGGCAGCCCCCGCGCCGCCGCGGGACTCCAATTCCCGCCATGCCGCGGGCTGCGGGGCGGGGCCTGCGGCCCACAAAGCACCGCGCGCCGGCGGGGCCTCTCTAGCCACGGGTCCGCCGAGCTCGCCGCGGCGGCCCGTCCGCGGGATCTGAGCGCGCTCGGGCGAGCGGCGGGATTTGCGGGAGGCAGTGTGGGGCCCACGGAGGCTCCCGCGCCCCGTGGCCTCACGTTTCACTCGCGGGGCTCTGGCCGCCCTTGCGTGTGGGGCCCGCCCGGCGCCGCCAGTGCGGGCGCCCAGCGGCCGCGCCCCGGGGACAGTGGCTCCGCAGACACGCTCCAATGGAACGCGCGAGGACGTCGCCGGAGCCCGGTCGGAGCCCAGAGCGCTGCCGCCTCACCCGCGGCTTGCGTCGTGTTGCCGGGGCAGCCGCGGTTGCTAGGCAGCGGGACCGCGTTGCCAAGGCTGGACCCACGTTGTCAGGGTGTCGGTTCGCATTGCCCAAGGGCCGGGAAGACGGTGACCCGGTCCTGTTGCGAGGATGCGGGCGTGCGGGGGTCTGGGATTAAGGAGTAGGGGACGCGAAAACTTTATTTATTTAAGGGTTTGGAGGACGTTCCCCGGACTGGCAGGATGGTGCCAGAGATCAGGGCCCAGGTGTCACAGGGTCTGAGAGCAGTCGCTGGGGACGAGGGTCATTCATTAGCTCAACAAATACTTATCGAGTGCCTACTGTATGCAAAACATTGCTCTAGGTGCCAGGGATACAGCAGCGTGCAAGGTGGGCAGCCCCTTGCCCCAAAGAGCTTGCGTTCTAATGGAGAGGGGAGGAAAAGAGACCATAGACCCTAAGTATAATAAGAAGGCAGGGGTGCGCCGAGGCAAAAAGCCCTGATTTGTAGCACACGCTGATTCCCATGGTGTAAATAATCATGGTTGATTGCAAACTGCCAACAGAACACCAGTCATGTAAACTAAATTAAAATCTTAAATCCCCCCCGCCCCCGCCAACCGAATGGACCCCTTCTTGGTCAAGAGGAACCCCCCAGAAAACCTTAAAGCTGAGAAGGGAGGTCAGACACGCCTAATTATGCCCCGTTGCTTTTGGCTTCATTCTTTTAAGGAGATACAAAATCATTAACAGTCCTGAGGCCATGCAAGGCAAAGGTTAAACCACACCTGCAGGTCATCAATTTACTTAACAGATCACTTGAGCCTGGGTGTATGTCCTGTGGCTTGTCTGATTAACAGACATCTTAACTTAAAACATTCCAAGCCTTTAGACAAAGCTTCATTTCTTTAACCAATTACAAATCAAACAATCCTTAAACCCACCTATAACCTATAAGCCCCCTGCATCTAGATGTCCTGCCTTTTTGGGCCAAGCCAATGTATGCCTTCTGTGTATTGATTTATGATTTTATGTGAAATTCCTGTCCCCCTTAAATGTATAAAACCAAATTGTAACCCAGCCACCATGGGACCACTTGCTCAAGGGTTCTTGGGTGTGGCTTTCTGGACCATGGTTGCACATATTCGGCTCAGAATAAACCTCTTTATTTTCTAGAGTTTGGGTTTTCTTCCATAGACACAAAAGGCCCCAAAATTTCACAGTCAGCTCTCACATGCTGGTGTGAATCAGGTCCAGCTCAGCACCATGCAACATGTAAGTGGTGAAAAATGCTGTGGGAAAAGGAAAGAGGGGAGGCGGATTGGTGGTATGGGGACAAGGAAGTTGTAGAATTAAATCAGTGCTCAGAGGAAATCATTAAGATGGAGAGATTTGCAGGAGGGGAAGGGAAGTGGTGACAACCACCTGGGAAAGGGTGTACCAGGTAGAAGGCACAGTGAGTGCAAAGCCATGAGGCTGGTGCTGCCTGGCGCATCAGGAGGTGGGAGGGGCTGCAGCAGAGGGACCAATACAGCCAGAGAGGGGAGAAAGGAGCGGGGTGTGTAGGACTTTGTAGGCTGCAGCAGAGCCTACCGGAACCCCTGTCTAGTCCCCCAAACCTTGGAGTACAAGCTCTTCCTTCCTCTGAGCCTCAATGTTCTCATCTGTAAAATGGGGACTTGCCAGGCATGGCTGGGTGCCCAGCAGAGCATGAGAGCTCATCCTGTCCTCACTGTCCCTTGGGGAGACAGCGGCTCTTTCTGGGATGGAGGAAGGAGGGGAGCCTGGTAGGTTCTCTGCGTCCTCAGGGGAAGAACAAAGTTTCCTTGTTGGAGTTCCCGCAGAACAAAGGGGCACGCAGGCCACAGAGGCACGTGAGTCTGAGTCAGGGGGCTGGCCCCTGCACAAAAGACAAAGGCAAGCACCCCAGGGAGGTGGGAAGTGACAGATCCTGGCTGCCTGCCGGGAGGGCAGAGCATGAGACAACACTGGACAGGGAGGCATCATGGCAAACACCCGCCTCCACTCCTCCTGCTGCCGCTGTGTGCCAGGGACTGGGAAAACAGCAGGTCATCTGAGAAACGCAGCCTCCTGGGACGTGCCTCCCAGCCATTGCATCCCCAATGGCTGGGAGGCACGTCCCATTCAGCCGGGATGTGTTTTAGAAAAGGATTGGATCGACAGCAGCAGCAACGGCAACAGTCACGTCAATGACTGTCGACATGCACGCCATTCATTTCTTCAGCGTTTCCTCACTGTGCATCTCTTCTGAGCAGGTGATGTTCTAGACGCCCAGGATTCAGTGGGGACAGGACAGGCACAGCGCCCGCCTCTGTGTGTGTGCATGTGTGCACGTGTGAGCATGTGTGCATCTCGGTGTGTCCACCTGTGTGCCATGTGTGCCCCTGTTATGTGGAGAAGCATAGCACAGCCGGTCAGTAACGACTCAGTAGGTCAGCAGGTGTTCCTCCTCTGCCTTAAAGTCGAATCAGTCCTTCCAGAGGTTCAGGTCAAGCCTTGGGGCCATTCCTGACCCCTCCCTCTCTCTAACGGCCCCTTCACCCCCAGGGAAGGTCTCGTGAATTCTCCCTCCAGACCAGGTCCAGAATCCACCCACCTCTGACCACCACAGGGCACCACCTTAGCCTGGGCCCCGTGGTGCTCACCTGGGCTGGGCAGTCGCCTCCCTGCCAGCATCCCCACCTCCACCTTGCCACCGTTGGTCCAGTCCTCGCGGTAGCCCATGTCAGACTGGGCCTTCCTCTGCTCCAGACCATCCTGTGGCTCCCCGCCTCACTCACGCTGTGAGCCACATGGGCCTCCTCGCTGTTCATTTACACACCGGGTGCAGCCCTGCGCAGGGCCTTTGCACAGGCTGTGCCCCACACCGGGAACGTCCTCCCCGCAGCCCCCAGAGCTCCTCCTGCACCAGCCTCAGGTCTCTGCTGGAATGTGGCCTCTCCGTGAGGCTTGCCCTGACCGCCCCATTCCAAAACCCAGACTCTCACGCGACCAATCCCCCTTCGCCCTGGTTTTTCTCCAACGCACTTATTTGACTACCTGTCTTGACAAAAAGCGAGGACAGGGCGTTTGTGTGCTTTGCTCACTCCTGTTTTCCCAGCACCAAATAAACACTGGCTGAATTCCTGGTTGTGACAAGAGCTGTCATGTCAGGAGCACCGACTGCATCCCATTTTCACGCTCACCCCCTGCAGCTTCCTCCGAGGATACCGAGGCTGGGGAGGGGACGTGCCTGCAGGACCTGCAGCTGGGCAGGCAGAGCTGGGGACAGGGGCCTTGATCTCTCACTGTGGTGCCGACTTCCTTTTTCTATTTATCTGATTTGCTCTTTTCTGTTGATGAATCAGACTGGATTGGAAATGTGGCTCATTTGCATGTGCTTTGAATTAATTTGCATCACATTTACAAGCGTTTTACTTGGCAGAGGATGGAAACCTCTTAGCTGAAAACTGACATAGAATCTGGTGTGATTAGTCAGGGCGCTCGGGGGCTGGAGCAGGGCTGAGCTCAGTCCAGTGAGGTTGCTGGCCCTTAGTGTCCCCAAAGCTACGCTTTGCCGGGGCAGCAGCCCATTCCATCCTGTTTCCTGTGTTAGCTTTTGGTTCTTTTCCATGTCTCAGTGGGGAAACTGAGGCAAGTGGTGCCAAGTCCTGGCTGGAACCTGGATGTAGGGTTCTGTTCCTGTGAGGGAGGCTAGTGTCATAGCCCATGTCACAGAGGAGAAACTGAGCCAGTCGGGGCCGAGTCCTGGCTGGAACCAGTATCTCTGTCTGCACTCTGTGGTTGTCTGATGTGGCCTGGCCCTGGCGACCTTGGCAAGGGGTGGGACGGGGTTCAGGGAACAACTTCTAGACACTTGTCCCCTCTGTCTGCCTGGTCCCGGGTGTCCGAGGCTGACCTCATTGGTGGTATCTCTGGGCTCTTGCACTTCCGGCAGGTTTTGGCCAATAGGTGGCGCTGATTGGCAGGGCGAGAAAGAGAGGTTGGGGGTATTCGATCCCTCTCTCTGCCTCCCTCCTGAGTGCCCATCTCTCGTGCTTCCTCTGGAAACAAGCGAATGGCTTGCCCAGTGTCAGGCGGTGAGAGGCTTGCAAGCCGGGTCCCCGGGTGACTGAGGAAGGTACCGGCCGTGGGTTGACTGACGGCAAAGGCATCCCAGGTGGAGGCCGTCAGGTGGGGAACATCTTAGGGGCTTCCAGGAGCAGCAAGGAGGCTGGTGTGGGCTGAGCGGAGTTAGCAGGGCCTGAGGAGCAGAGGGGCGGGCAGAGAGGAAGTGGGGACAGGCCTTGCAGGGCCTCGTGTGCCATGGCGAAAGCTTAGATTTTATATCAAGGGCTACGGGAATCTCCAACAGGATTTTAATCATTCCCAGAAAGCTGAGCTGGGATTTGAACCAAAAAGCACTTTACCCTAAGCTTTGATCAAAAATCTGAGTCAGAGGCCGGGCGCGGTGGCTCACGCCTGTAATCCTAGCTCTCTGGGAGGCCGAGGCGGGCGGATTGTTTGAGCTCAGGAGTTCGAAACCAGCCTGAGCAAGAGCGAGACCCCGTCTCTACTAAAAATAGAAAGAAATTAATTGGACAACTAAAAATATATAGAAAAAACTAGCCGGGCATGGTGGCGCATGCCTGTAGTCCCAGCTACTTGGGAGGCTGAGGCAGTAGGATGGCTTGAGCCCAGGAGTTTGAGGTTGCTGTGAGCTAGGCTGACGCCACGGCACTCTAGCCCGGGCAACACAGTGAGACTCTGTCTCAAAAAAAAACAAAAACAAAAAAAACTGAGTCAGAGAGTCCTGGGTTCGAGTCCTTGCTCTGTTGATGAGTTACCAAGGGATCCTGTGCATGTCACTTCCCTTTCTGAGCCTCGGTTTCCCCTTTTGAACAACAGATGAGGGTTTCGTTATATTTCCCTCAATGAGTACTGTGATAATTAAACAAGATGATGTATGGGAAGCACTTCAGCACTGAAATGCAGTATATGGGACATAGTAAGTGCTCAGAGAAAGATATCTCGTCTGTACAAGAGAAATGGGAATTTTTCTATTTGTGGCTTCACATAGACTATATCATCCCTTTAATGTGTGTGGAGTCTGTAGTGATGTCCCTCTTTCACTCCTGCTGCTGTCAATGTGTTCTTCCTCAGCTTTTTCTTGATCAATCTAGCTAAAGATTTATCAAATATGTTCAACCTTTTAAAGAACCAGGTTTTTTGGGCGGGGGAGGGCTTTGTTGACTATTTCTGTAGTTTTCTATTTCATGGATTTCTACTGTTATCTTTCTGATCTTCCTTCCTTCTACTTACTCTTGTTTTTCTAGCTTCTTAGGTGGAAAATCAGGTCATTGATGTTAAGATCTTTCTTATTTTCTAATATAAGCACTTAAAGCTATCCTTTCCCCTGTAAGCACTGCTTTAGCTGCATCCTACATATTTTGGTATGTTGAGTTTTCATCATTTTTTTTTTTTTTTTTTGAGACAGTGTCTCACTCTGTTGCCTGGGCTAGAGTGCCGTGGCGTC